>NC_055962.1:38116664-38129164 GCF_018492685.1 Alosa sapidissima | reverse complement strand
TGTGTTTGCATGTGTGTGTCTGCGGGTGTGTCTGTGTTTGCGTGTGTGTGTGTGTGTTTGCGTGTGTGTGTGTGTGTGTGTGTGTGTGTGTGTGTGCGTGTGTGTGTGTGTGTTTGCGTGTGTGTGTGTGTGTGTGTGTGTGTGTGTGTGTGTGTGTGTGTGTGTGTGTGTATGTGTGTGCGGGTGTGTGTGTGTGTGTGTGTGTCTGCATCATAAAGGATATTGTGCTGCCGGAGTAGGGCGACATGTCGGCCATGTCCTGCAGGTCTCCACACTCAGACTTGATGAGTGCAAGTGAGAGGCCCTCGGCCGTGCTGCCCGCGTGCGTGGGCGAGCACGAGCGCCCGAGGTGACCGCCCAGGTGGTGTCCCCCCGACGACGCCCCCGACGCCATCTTGGTCCTGAGGCTGGTGGTCTCGCGGGAGAGGTCCATGGAGTCCGGCGAGCTGCGGTCCTTCCCAGAGTACCCCCCACCGCCCAGAGCACCCTGGAAGGGGTAGCCCATGAGGGGCAGGGGGAAGGGCGGCCGGAAGGAGGGGGGTGCGAAGCCCATGCTGGCCGACAGGGAGGAGGGGTGCAGCGCGGGGTGGTGGTGCGCGCCATGGGCCCCCACGGCCGACGACTGGTGGTGCTCCGATGGGGCCTTGCGCACCACCAAGGGGATGGCCTCCGTCTGGTCATTGGCACCGGGCAGCGGCACGCCGCCGAAGGACTCCAGCGGGCTCGGGATGATGACGTCGCCGAAGCACTGCAGCCGCGCGTTGGCCGTGTGCAGGTTGGGGTGGGCGTCCGCTCCGTTGACGGAGAAGCGGTCAGGGGGGGCATGGAGGGGCGGGTAGAGGGGCTGGCCGTGCGTGTGTGTGCGTGCGTGCGCGTGCGTGTGTGTGCGTGGCCCGCCCGGAGGCTTGGCGAACACCTTGACCACCGTGTCCACCACCTGGGACATGGCGGAGTTCAGCTCCTGCTTCAGCGTCTCGGCCAGCTGCTTGCCCTCCGCGTGCATGATGGACCCCACGGGCCCCTTGCCGGACGCCGGCGGCGTCTCTCGCCTGGGCTTGGCGCGGTCCAGTAGCGCCTGACCACGCAGCAGAGCCCTCGCCCTGTCCAGAAAGTGACCCGGGTCCAGGTCGGACATGTCGTTGTCGGAGCGGTCAGCGGCCGAGTCGTCCAGTCCGCCGTCAGAGCGAGCGCCGCCGCCTCCGCTGTCCTCGGACAGGTTGCCGGGGTCGTTGCCGGGGTCGTTGTCGGGGTCGTTGTCGGGGTCGTGGCCCTCGGAGTCGGTGCTGTCGTACATCTGGAAGAACTTCTCCTGCAGCTGGCGCAGCTGTTTCTGCATGTCCTCCAGCTGCAGTTTGAGCTGCCGACGCTCCTCCATCCGCTGGTCAGCACGCACACACTCCCCCCGCTGGTCAGAGCGCACACACTCCCCCCGCTGGTCAGAGCGCACACACTCCCCCCGCTGGTCAGAGCGCACACACTCCCCCCGCTGGTCAGAGCGCACACACTCCCCCTGCTGGAAGCCCTGTGTCTGTGTCTGTGTCTGTGTCTGCTGCTGCTGCGGAAGCTTCTGCTTGCGCTTGTTCTCCCGGTAACTCTCCCGCGGGCTAGACGGCTGCGGCACGCTGGACATGTCTGCCTCCGCCGGACCCTCCACGTCCCCGTTGCGCTCTCTCTCGTGCTCACGCTCGCGCTCGCCGTTGCGGGCGCCGGACGAGGAGGAGGAGGAGGAGGAGGAGGAGGTGGGCAGGGGAACGCTCGGCGAGTGGCTCATGCCGCGGATGATGTTCTCCACGCGGGCACGCTTGGCACGCAGGTGTTCGTCGCTCAGACGCTCGGTCTCCAGGGCGCCCGGTCCGGCGCCGGTCAGTGCGGGGGGGCGGCCGAAGGGGGACAGGCGCTCGTGGGGGCTGTCGCCGCGTGAGGAGGACGGGTCACTGCACGCGTCGTCCTGCAGGGCGGCGATGTCCGAGCCGATGTCGCTGGCGGGATGAGGGCCCTTGGCCATGTTGCTCTTGAGCAGCTGGGAGATGATGGTGGCGCCGGCGAAGGGCATCATGGCGTCCTCGTACGAGTTGGCCCGCTTCAGCAGCTTGCGGAGCACGTTGGACTTGACCTCGCCGCCGCCGTTGCCGTCGGACGCCAGCGGCCCGCTCAGCGGGCAGTCCAGTAGGTCCTGGTGCTCGGGCCCGTGGCTCATGATGGCGGAGCCGGCGCCGAGGATGTTGGCGGCCGTGGTGGCGCTGATGATGTCAGAGGGGGCGTGGCGTGTGGTGGCACTGCTGATGATGTCAGAAGGGGCGTGGCGCGTGGTGGCGCTGATGATGTCAGAGGGGGTGGGCGGGGCGGCCACAGGGGCAGAGCTGGAGGCGGAGCTACCCACGGTCCTCTTGACCCCAATGTCCACTCGTCTGCGTTTAGTCTGGCGGTTCAGCGGAGACTCGCCGGGCTGCTCAGGCATGCCGAGCGCTAGCACTGGGCCATCTCCCAGACGACCTCTCACTGACCACAACACCAGCTCTCTGCCACCTGCAGCACACACACAGAGAGAGAGAGGGAGAGAGAGGGAGAGGGAGGGACAGAGAGGGGGGGGGGAAGAGAGAGAGAGAGGGAGGGGGGGAGATTGTTAAACATACACAAATACATGTGGTCAGACATACAGTTATATAAGAGAGGGTTGAAGCTGAGTTATCAAGGATCTTTGGTTATATTGCCACACAGATGGGCATTCAAACTAAATGTTCTGCTTTAGGAACAATCTTGTCCACAGGACTGAAAGGACCTCTGCCTACATGATGCAAATATAAAAATAGATATTTTGCTATTTGCAACTTTTACTGAACACGTATAGCCTCTTAAGGAAATACAACACACATATATAAAAAATACATATATATATATATATATATATATATATATATACACTAAACACACATTTATCACACAAGTACACAGACTATTATATCACAGACCTCCATAAAAATAAGCAATAAGTGTTTCTGTGTAAACTGGTTGGTAAGTTAATGCAGTTGAGGGCATTTGGGTAACTGGTTGGTAAGTTAGTATAGTTGAATGTATTTGGGTAACTAGTGTAGCTGAGGGCATTTGGGTAACTAGTGTAGCTGAGGGCATTTGGGTAACTAGTGTAGTTGAGGGCATTTGGGTAACTACTGTAGTTGAGGGTATCTGGGTAACTAGTGCAGCTGAGGGTATTTGGGTCGCTGCTGGTCAGGACACAGTAGTCTGGGGCAGTGTAATGTGGAGCGCGCAGCAATGCAGATTTATCTTGAGGGGGCGGAAGATTATCTGTGACATACACGTTTACGAGGAGGAGATTTGATTAAATTTCATCTGAGCACGGCGGTCGAGGAGAACGTGTGTTTGTGTGTGTGTGTGTGTGTGTGTGTGTTTGGGACAGCAGAGCCAGGCCTTATATCCCAGCCCCGGATCTCATTCCAACAAATAGAGCAACAATTGTTGTTTCCATTGAGAACAAAAGCCCTGCATCAAATTATGATAATCACTAAGGGCTCTGTCCTCAATTACACGCTTTAAAGGCCTGGAGGAAGAACACACACACACACACACACACACACACACACACACACACACACACACACAATAGGTACTTTAGAGGACCAGAGGAAATGCAGATTAGCGGAGAGAAAAGAATGATAGAAAAGAGGAGAGAAAGAGGAGAGAAAGAGGAGGAGAGAAAGAGGAGGAGAGAAAGAAAAGGAAAAGTAGACGAGCAGGAAAAAAAAGATGGAGTCATCTTGAGAGGCCCTCTCCACACACACACACACACACACACACACACACACCCACCCACACACTCCCACACCCACACACACCCACACCCACACGCACGCACGCACGCACAAACACACACACACACACACACACGCACCCACACCCACACACACCCACACCCACACGCACGCACGCACGCACGCACAAACACACACACACACACACACACACACGCACCCACACCCACACACACCCACACACTCCCACACACACCCACACCCACGCACACACGCACGCACGCACGCACGAACACACACACACACACGCGCACGCACGCACGCACGCACACACACACCATCCGTTCACACAGGCGTCCACCCTTCCGTTCTTTTCCTGCTTTCTGTTACCCTGACGAGCCAGACGCACATTAAAATGTAGGGTCTGGCCACTTACTGTTCGCGGTGCTCAGTCCGAGGGGTGGGATAATCGGTTGTCTTTCAGATTCTCTAGTTCAAACTTTTTGCCAACTTAATAAAAGCTTAACTCGTGTCACACTGTTCGCCAACAGCAACATTATCTTATTTGTTTTCAAGTAGCAGGGAATTCAACTCTGCCATCAATCATTATGTTAAGCCCGCCTAACGACTCTATACACGATTTGATTGGCCTGATAGAAGTTTAATTTTTCGAGCTCACAAGCCAACAGAGAGTTGCTAGACTAGCCCTGAAAGCAAATGTAATTTGCTGCCGCCAGGGTGTGTCTAGATTTCTAGGTTAGCTTTCTGTCTAATTTGGTGTTGTTTGTGCTTTGCGCGTTTGTTTGGTGGGGGTTTATGGGTAATCTCGCTCAGCCCAACTGACTCGATCCGACCTGACTGGACCCGACCGGACAGCGCAGCACGGCAAGTGGGGGCGCACACACACACGCACACGCACACGCACACACACACACACACCACCCTGTTCACACAGTGGGGACGCAGGAGGAGACACCGCTCAGGCCAGGGCCCAAAGGTCGTCTCCAAATGGGTCATCCGATCACTATCTGGACACAATCACACACACACACACACACACACACACACACACTATCTGGACACAATCAATGACAGTGCATCAGAAAGGATTGTGCCGACCAAGAGCTTTCTTTCTGCTCCCTCTGTCACACTGAAGGCCATCCAGAGCACACACACACACACACACACGAATACACGCACACACAGACACAGACACACGCACACACACACACGCGCACACACATGCAAGCATGCACATGCATACAGTACACAAACACACACACACACACACACACACACACACACACACAAAGTCACCCATACACATACACACATTCATAGACACACAAGCACACACACACAGACACACACACACACACACACACACACACACACACACACACACAGTGATACATGACCTAAAGATGTCTTTAGAGCCGTTCCTTTCATGTGTGAGCCGGGTTGCTCCTCTCCCGCGAGGACGCAGTTAGTCGGGTTATCACGGGACAGAGAGACGGGATGGACAAGATGCTCTGGGAACGTCATCAGCGGCTGTTATCCTCTCTACGCATACATGCCAGCAGTAGCCTACTCAAGCTGAGACATCTGCTTGACTACTGTTCAGAGTTAGTGAAATTATCATTAATTTCGAGAATACTTCGCATAAATCATCACTAGGCCTAATATTAAATTAATTTACGAAAACGTACAAAAAATGTATTTAAATAAATATATGTAAAATGCTTTGATCCATAAGAACGATGCGTAATAACTTAAATAATGTGACGATACCAACGCATACATACACAAGTATCTTTATAAAGAGTGGCATGCAAATGCCAAGCCGACCAGATGAGAACCAGCACACCATATACCTAACAGGGTTAAAATACAAAAATGTAAAAAAACATAACAGAGAAAAAATGATTATCATCTTCCCTGTGAAAACTAAACTGTAGCTAAACGGCGTCAATTCAGTAATCAAAACGTCTTTTCTCAAGAAGAGGAACTATTTCAGTTAAAGTGATTCCCTAAGAGTCGAGTGTTTGTTTAGTTCACTTGAAGCAGGGACTCTAACCCGGCAGAAGCCCTCGTTAGAAGCGCAGTTCTGGTCTTTCACTGCGGCCAGCCTGATTCTCCCCCATGGCAACATACTCTGCGTTCGTGAAAGAAACGTCGTGATAATAGCTCTGCCAAACTCACCAGACTGAAGTCCGTTTCAGCCACGCTCACTACACCTGCACGCGTAGTGCGGATTTAGCAGGCGGTTCCAAAGAGCTCAAATACAAATTATATCAAGCCGCGATACATACAAAGCCTTTCTTTTGATTTTACAATTTATTTTCAAATGTGCTAACATTGAATATTTTAACTGCATTGATACATTCGCTACCACAGATTTTTTTCAGAACAGTTTTCAGTAAAGTGGACTGTATGCGGTGTGGCATCACACACATTCGCTCTGATGAGCTCACAACGGACAGACAACACATTTAGAGACGTGGCATTTAAATACTTGGGAGGGCATGTTGTCATCCAGCTTACTCTGACTAATATAGACCATCGCAGCCTCCGCTGGGCGAGTTGGTCAGGTTGTTATTGGTGAAGACTACCTCGCGCCTGTTCAGACCAGTCCTTGAAAAATCGCGCACCTGTCCACTAACTAATGCCCATGCGCACAGCCTCACTGCTGGACGAGAATCTTCCACTATTTCAAAGAGCTGGCACACACTAATAATTTGTACACGCTCAATAATAATAATAATAATTATAATAATAATAATAATAATAATGATAATAATAATAATAAACGTGCTCTCTCTTTGCCCACTGCGTCCCCTCTCCGTGACCAACACACAATGAACAAGCGTCCAACTAGTCCGAGTGTTTCAAATATCAAGCTTAACACAACCAATTCCACAAAAAAGAAAAAAAGTAGGCTATCCTGTTTTCATGTTAAAGAATTCTACATTAAACAGACGTGTTTTCAGTGTCTGTTGAACATTTATTTGACAATTCATCTCGCCAGCGAGAAAGTAACCAATTATTCTCCGACAAATCTGGCAACCTTCCGAGGGCAGATTGGCCAACGGTGTCCAAACAATAGCACGAGCTCTCTCGGGAACGGGAGAGGGCCGGGAGAGAGTGAATCCCAGCTCTACCGAACTCTAACTCTCCCAGCCTCAATATCCACCCACCCACACACACACACACACACACACACACACACATTAATGTCCATGAAAAAATTAGACGGGCTGTGTAATGAGCAGTTCTGGTGGTGCACAAACAAGTCAGGGACGAAACAAAAACCCCAGGTGAGAGAGAACGTTCGGTGTCACACACACACACACGCGCGCGCAATGATCGTATGGTCATACAACAGGGGGGGGGGGGGTATACTGTAAAACATCACAAAACGTTGAAACCAAATAAAGACGACCTTGACCAAACTCATCCTCACGCACACACACACACGCGACATTCTGCGTTTTCAGAGTTGAGCGCCCTGAGTTCAAAAGTTGCCCAAATGCGCCGAATCCTGAGGAGGAGACGAGGACACTTTTCTTTTGCAGTACCGATTTTTCACAATAATAACAACATATCGGACATATGCCATTGCAGTAACCCTCTCTGTCAAAGTGCACGGTTGAATACGGTCTAGAGAATTGAACAAGCCGCGTGTGTAGCCGGGCGATTGTCGTGTGTTTTTGAGCACCTGCGCGCACGGACCGGCCCACGCGGAAGAGAGAGAGCTGTCTGAGGACAAGGGTACTTACTCCGTAAACGAGAGAAAGCGCACTCTTTTCCACCGGTAACGGAGAAACTGCGGGGCTCGTTGGCGCACCGCGGAACAGCGCAGTATCACAGAGCCGAGGTTGAAGCAGCGAGCGTGTCGGAGAAGTGACAGAGACAGAGAGAGTTAGAGGAAGAGAGACAGAGAGAGAGAGAGCGAGAGAGAGAGAGAGAGAGAGAGAGAGAGAGAGAGGGAGCTCTTTTGCGCCGCTCTCTTCTGTCCACTGTAACTGAAGCTCCGAGGCGTGTCGGACAGAGGAGCGGGTCTCGTCGCTCTCCACCAACAAGAGTGACTTAAAGACACGGCTGAAGGAAGCCGGAAGACGAGCGTCATGAGCCGCGTGATGTAACGTTCGCACCTACCAATAAGAACCGTCGGAGGGCTCGGGACGACTATCGTGCACTGAACTTGACCGAAGAATAAGGTGCTGCTGCTCAGTCTATGAACTCTTCTGATGTGAAATTGAGGAGACGGGGACATTTCGAGGGTTACAACAAACATTTATTTTAGGTACCTTTATAGTGTTTCAACAAAGGCAGTTGTTTCTTAATGTTTGAAAACTTGAAAGTTATTTTGAATAAATTGCCAATGATCTAGAAATAATAATAAAAAATAGTTTGTCAAAATAAACGTATGCAATTTAAGTCTATAATCCAAAAATGTACCTTGTGATTTAATTACCGATTAAGGATGATAAATGCTTGATGGGCTTTAAAGTCGTGACTTTTCAGCTAGGCTACTTTCTTTTTTGAGCTTTCGTATAGCCCAATATCTTTATCAGTTATATTCTACTGACGCTCTACATTTATCGTCACCAGCTGTATTGAGAGCTCGCGCGCAGGGGAAAGTGTTGACGGTTTCATTCTGTAGAAGCCTGGCTCGAGCTGTACGTCAGAGCAGAAGAATGCGCCACACACACTGGCCCGTGCGGTCTCCCCGCTGTAGGCTAAGTGGACGAGACTGCCCGTTTTTCTCCAAAGACTTTACTTGTTTTCGTTTGGGCGGTTTGGGTCAAGGCTGTGCAGGTGGTGCGCGGCCGTGGCGGGAAAAGAGGCACACAATCAATCAGCACCAGAACTGTGCATATTCTTCCCAACTCAATTTATGATATATCTCAGTGGACTCTCATAATTCGGGACGTATTCAATGCTTGTTTTTTGTATTGTGTAGCCTAGGCTGCGTGTCATTTGAATTTGCGAATGCGACAAAGACCTAGACTGTTCCCGTGTCTATTCTTTGGGTACAACGACAATACTATATGATAATTCTCTATCAGGGTTTATGCAAATAATAAAAAGCAAACAGGTCCCAGTAGAAGCAGGTTAGCAGGTTATTATCTTGATTTTTTCTAATTACAAATGACATCACATGATGAAATCAAGCTGCCGGAGTAGCGGATGGTTTTTCGTTTATTAATCTCGCCTACTTGCTCAACTGAAATGGCCACGAGTTTTCTTTCATATATTATATTTGCTCTCAGTCATATTTTAATTTAATCTAAATAATATTAGGAACAATCAACATCCGTTTATTTAGTTCAGACAAAGGTTGTTTTTTTTAACGCAATTTTGTGACAATCTACCAAGGTTCTCTGACAATAGCACACAGGTCGTTCAGGAGAAGGCAGTTTCGTATCTGATGATGGCATGATACTGTTAGTAAAATATAAATGTTCATGTTTAAAATGACCCAAGTGACCCAGGCTCATAATTGCACAATTTTAATTATAGTATAAATTGTGATAGAATTTAATAATGTAGGCTATAGGTATGTGATGTAATCTGACCATGATCTATTCTAAAATTGGCAATTGGTTTCTTTCTGCGTTTTTATTGGCCAGAATACTCAACTTTAAGCTTTGTATAAGTTATAGGTAGAAAACCTCCACCTCATTTCCTGCTCGTCAAATCATAGCTCTTTACTGGCTCTAAATTCAGTTGCGTAAACAGCATTAGAATGTCCTCAATAAAATATTTTCCTCTATTTGAGCCAGATAAGTGCCACAAAGGAAAGGTGTGTCCCTTTTCCATGTAGCAAGCAAGTGTTTTTGACGACGAATGAATTGCCCCAAAGTCAGCAAACTTTAGTGTCTGGAGTGTGTTTTCCAAAACAGGTGTCTCGCGCTCGCCAGATCGCTCGCCCGCTTTGCGGCGCGAGGCGCATTATCTCCCGCGTGGCACTCCGGGGTCGCGTAAGCGCGAGCTGGAAAAAGGCATTAAAGACATTAAAAGGAGCGGTGTTTGGAAACGGAAGACTGCTGTGAGCTGTACGGGAAGTGTGTGTGTTGCCACTGGCACCTCTTATCGCGCGCTGTTCCAAACGGAATCAAGCGCATTTTATTCGCCTTCATTGTTTCTGCGCGACACAGGCACCTTGATGCCCACCGCTGATTACAGACGGACTGCTGCTGCTTCGCTTTTTATGGACGTATTCATAAGAACATTGAAATCTAATTAAAGTAGCAGCAGATACCCCGTCTGGGGCTGTAGGTCACTTCTTAAATATGGCGAATTTCTAAAATAAACGACATGAAATCTGGCCGGCGTTTCAAAGTACAGGAACCAGAGCTCTGACCCATTTTCCTTGCCTTTTTGCTCCAGTTTCCTTTCGTTTTAGCTATTAACAGATAATAGGCATATTGTATTTTAGAATATGTATGTATTATTATTATTATTATTATTATTATTACATTATTATTATATTTCAAATATTTGCGCGGGCATATCAACCCGATTGCTCTACTGGAGTAAAGGCTGTCTTTTGCTATGTTTGCTACAGAATTCTTCTGTAAACATTCATACCGACAGGCTACAGTCACTCTTAACATTCCACCCGATTGCGCTATTTTTAGCGGGTACAATAGTCTACACTTTAACAACTAGAATTATGCGCCCCGACGATAAGCTATTGCCCAGCGTATAGAAGCAGAGCTTTATAGCACAGGCCGGTGGATGATAATGATGCCATGTTATCAAATTAGGCCCACCAACATTTGACCACAACGAACCCAAAACGTTACAAACATGCTGCACTGCGTTCCAACGGTGTCTGTGGAGATAGGAGTCAGGCACACGAGTCAAATCTATTATTCTTTAGCAAGGGCTACAGTTTGTATTTGTGTGTGTGTGTGTGTGTGTGTGTGTGTGTGTGTGTGTGTGTGTTTGTGTGTGTGTGTGAGTGTGTTTGAGAGAGAGAGAGAGAGAGAGATACAATGGATATTATAGATAAAGGTATGTATAAGTTATGTATATAAAAGTTAGATGAATACACAAAGTCCGTAAACGTATCCAAATGATGAGGACACATTTAATTCCTTATTTAAGCTATAGTTTATTTTATAGTTTAAAATAGTTGAAGTCTCTGCCTGGTGAAGACAGCAAACACATGGAGCCTCCAGGTCCTAGGGCAAAGCTCACACTCCTCTCCCCTCACACACACACACACACACACACACACACACACACACACACACACACACACAGAGCTGCTGTGTCCTGGGTGCAAAGCTCACCTCCTCCCCTATCAGAGGCCAGCTCAGAATAATGAGTCTATTCCAGAACACAACATTTTTACAGCGGTTTTCAAATGGTGTTTTAAATAAAAGATTTTTATAAAACAAAATATACAAATAACACAAATATACATTATTTACTGATTTATTTGAGTTTACAATTACAATTACGAGAGAGGGAGAGAGAGAGAGAGAGAGAGAGAGGGAGAGAGAGGGTTATTGTGAGCGGCTCAAGAGAGTGTTATTGTGCAAGGCAAATCAGTGTTTTCATATACAGTAAGCAGTGGCTCAAGAGAGTGTTATTGTGCAAGGCAAATCAGTGTTTTCCAGTCAATTCTCTGTAATTAGGTTTCTTCTCTTAACACCATCTCGGAGATCATCTCATCTCTGCTATCTTTCTCTCCATCAGTTATTTAATCATTTAGCATACCATTGTCCAGTTTGTAGCAAGTGATTATTTTGGACAGTGAGTGATACTACAGTAAGAAATGATTTTATGTCTTGGTATTGGGGGGGGGACTTTCTGAATATTATTGAGCATATATTTGAATACATGTCCCCCCTCAAAGTATATTATGATTACAGCCCTCCCCCCCCCACACACACAGACACAGAAATGGTTGCAATGACTGTTGTTATTGTAGGAGCACTAGTGTGAGATGAAGTAGGAGCACTACCGTAGTGTGAGATGACAAGCAGTAGGAGCACTAGCGCCTTTTTGTTCCAGTTTCCTTTCGTTTTAGCTTTTAACAGATAATTGAGCACTAGTGTGAGATGAGATGAGATGCAGTAGGAGCACTAGTGTGAGATGAGATGAGATGCAGTAGAAGCACTAGTGTGAGATGAGATGCAGTAGGAGCACTAGTAAACAATAATATTACTGTGACAGAGAGAACTCCAACATCAGCATGTGTGTGTGTGTGTGTGTTTGAGTGTGCGCTCACAATGTCAAGCCAAGCCTTCAGCATCCCTCCCCTGTACCTCTCTCTCTCCCTCTCTCTCTCCCTCTCTTTCTCCCTCTCTCCCTCTCTCCCTCCCTCCCTCCCTCTCTCCCTCTCTCCCTCCCTCTCTCTCTCTCTCCATCATGCTCTCTGAGTTCTCCCTGGTGGTGTTTTTGTCATTGAAGCTCTGGGCTCCAGCGGGAAGGTGTCGGCTGGAGAGCTGGCCAGTTTTTATTCTCGGCCACGCTTCGCGCTTTCTCCCTGCAGGCATTGTCCAGTCTCCGCGCCGCGCCACACCATCGTCCGGTCTCCACGCCGCGCCGCGCCACACCATCGTCCGGTCTCATCTCCCCCGTCTTTTCCAAACTGCTTTGAACACGGAAACGAGCAGCCTATCAGCTGAGCCACTTGCCGGCGTCTCCACTTTGATGTTGCTCTTGTCATCGGCAGCGTGCCACTCGGGGCATCTAACGGGCATCTAACGT
>NC_055962.1:38091664-38101664 GCF_018492685.1 Alosa sapidissima | reverse complement strand
ATAAATACTCCTATATAAACACTGCAGCCTATATAAACACACCTATAAACACTCCTATATAAACACTGCAGCCTATATAAACACTGCAGCCTATATAAATACTCCAGCCTATATAAACACTCCTATATAAACACTCCAGCCTATACAAACACTGCAGCCTATATAAACACTGCAGCATATAAACACTCCTATATAAACACTCCAGCCTATACAAACACTGCAGCCTATATAAACACTGCAGCCTATATAAACACACCTATATAAACACTCCTATATAAACACACCAGCCTATATAAACACTCCTATATAAACACTCCTATATAAACACACCAGCCTATATAAACACACCTATATAAACACTGCAGCATATAAACACTCCTATACAAACACTGCAGCCTATACAAACACTGCAGCCTATATAAACACTCCTATATAAACACTGCAGCCTATATAAACACTCCAGCCTATATAAACACTCCTATATAAACACACCAGCCTATATAAACACTCCTATATAAACACTGCAGCCTATATAAACACTCTTATATAAACACTCCACCCTATACAAACACTCCTATATAAACACTGCAGCCTATACAAACACTCATATATAAACACTGCAGCCTATACAAACACTCATATATAAACACTGCAGCCTATATAAACACACCTATATAAGCACTCCTATATAAACACTGCAGCCTACATAAACACACCTATATAAACAGTCCTATATAAACACTCCAGCCTATATAAACACACCAGCCTATATAAACATTGCAGCCTATATAAACACTGCAGCCTATATAAACACTCCTATATAAACACACCAGCCTATATAAACATTCCTATATAAACACTGCAGCCTATATAAACACACCTATATAAACACTCTTATATAAACACTCCAGCCTATACAAACACTCCTATATAAACACTGCAGCCTATACAAACACTCATATATAAACACTGCAGCCTATATAAACACACCTATATAAACACTACTATATAAACACTCCAGCCTATACAAACACTCCTATATAAACACTCCAGCCTATATAAACACTGAAGCCTATATAAACACTCCTATATAAACACTCTTATATAAACACTGCAGCCTATATATTACATTACATTACATTACATTACATTTGGCTGACGCTTTTTTAACCAAAGCGACTAACAACATGGTAAACAGTAAGTTTTAGAACAATTCTCACAATTTTAGGACAGTTTAAAAAAAACACATTAGAGTACAGTAAGAATAAGTGCGTCGGTGAGTGCTGTATTTTAACAGTTACTTGTCAGTTTTAAAACGGCTGGTGAGTGCTAGGATCAGTAAGACTTGTTGTAAGTGTTGCTATGAGAGTAGATGTTCTCTAAAGAGCTGGGTCTTCAGGAGTTTTTTGAACGTGGAAAAGGATGTCCCTGCCCTTGTAGGAACTGGCAGTGTGTTCCACCAACGAGGAACAACAGATGAGAAAAGTTTGGATTGGCTTGAGCGTACCGGTGGTAGAGCTAGACGTCGTTCGTCAGAGGAGCGCAGCGGTCTGGAGGTAGTGTAAGTCTGTATGAGGGTATTCAAGTAGGTGGGAGCAGAACCGGAGACTACTTTGTAGGCAAGCGTTAGAGACTTGAATTTGATGCGGGCCGCCATAGGTAGCCAGTGTAGCTGGATGAGCAGCGGGGTAACATGTGCCCTTTTGGGTTGGTTGTAGACCAGGCGCGCCGCTGCGTTCTGGATCATCTGAAGTGGTTTCACTGCGCAGGCTGGGAGACCTGTCAGGAGGGCATTGCAGTAGTCGAGTCGTGAGATGACTATTGCCTGAACCAGAAGTTGGGTAGCATCTTGAGTCAAGTAAGTCCTGATTTTCCGTATGTTGTAGAGTGCGAAACGGCATGACCGGGCGACTGAGGCAACATGATCTGAGAAGTTTAGTTGGTTGTCGAGAACAACTCCTAGATTTCTTGCAGTCCTGGTCGGTGAAACAGACAGGGAGTCAAATTTGATGTTGATGTCGTGGTGTATGGTAGGTTTAGCTGGGATGACCAGCAGTTCAGTCTTTGAGAGGTTCAGCTGGAGGTGGTGTGCCTTCATCCATGTAGCTATGTCTGAAAGGCAATCCGAGATCCGTGCTGAAACCAGGGGGTCGTCAGGTGGAAAGGACAGATAGAGCTATAAGAGTATAAACACACCTATATAAACACTCCTATATAAACACTCCTGCCTATATAAACACACCAGCCTATATAAACACTGCAGCCTATATAAACACTGCAGCCTATATAAACACTCCTAACACACCAGCCTATATAAACACTCCTATATAAACACTGCAGCCTATATAAACACACCTATAAACACTCCTATATAAACACTGCAGCCTATATAAACTCTCATATATAAACACTGCAGCCTATATAAACACTGCAGCCTATATAAACACTCCAGCCTATATAAACACTCCTATATAAACACACCTATATAAATACTCCAGCCTATATAAACACTCCAGCCTATATAAACACTGCAGCCTATATAAACACTCCAGCCTATATAAACACTCCTATATAAACACACCTATATAAATACTCCAGCCTATATAAACACTCCAGCCTATATAAACACTGCAGCCTATATAAACACTCCACTCCTATATAAACACTCCTATATAAACACTACAGCCTATATAAACACTGCAGCCTATATAAACACTCCTATATAAACACTGCAGCCTATATAAACACTCCTATATAAATACTCCAGCCTATATAAACACTCCTATATAAACACTCCAGCCTATACAAACACTCTTATATAAACACACCTATATAAACACTCTTATATAAATACCTCAGCCTATATAAACACTCCTATATAAACACTGCAGCCTATATAAACACTCCAGTCTATATAAACACTGCAGCCTATATAAACACTCCAGCCTATATAGACACTACAGCCTATATAAACACTCCTATATAATCACTCCAGCCTATATAGTTACAGTGAAGTGGGTCACAATCTCTTTCCTAAAGCAGTGAGAAATGATGCTGTTATTGTAGTTACTGTCCAGGGGCCGTATTCACAAAGCCTTTTATCTTACCACTAGGAGTACTCCTAAATCGCACTAAAAGATTTTAGCTAGGAGTTTTCTCTTAAATGTTATTCACAAAGCCTTTCAGACCTACTCTTAGTAAGGAAAAATGACAACTCCTAAACTAAGAGTGAGTCTTCGTTGCTATGGATGACATCATTACTCATCATTACTCATTACTCGCGGGAATGATTCCAAACGCCTCCCTTACGATGATGAGTGACAGGTGACAGGTCTGAGAATGCGTGCGCTACACAAGCACGGAAGATGATGAATAACTGAATAAAAAGGCCTAGCCTAAATGAATAAAGAGTAAGGCAAAACAAATAGCCTAGTAGCCTAATGAAACATATGGATTGATGCAGTATCTTTGTAACATTATTAAATTAATCTGTCACCATAGCCTATGCCTGCCTATGTTTGCAAAGAGGAGAACATTTTAAGTTGATTCACAATGAAACGTTGCATTTAATTTACATGTTGACAATGAGTAGCCTAGTTTTGGTTGTTGTTGTTGGTGTTATTGCATCAGTTAGTTATGCCTACAATGCAAAATTGTTTCCTCGCAATTGGAAGCTCCTGTAGCCGCATAGGATTTCAAAACTTTGCGACGTGAAATGCCACAAAAAGCGGTTTGTGGATAGGTCTTAGTGAGTTAGGAGTCCTCTCGACTTCTTTTAAGCTGTCCCAGACTTAGGTGCTACTTTTAGGTCTAAAATGCTTTGTGAATTACTTTTAGTGAAAATAATTAGGAGTCCTAAAGTTAGGAGTGACACGCCCATTATTTTTAGGAGTTGCTCCTAAATTCGCCAGTTAGGAGCTACTTTTAGCCTTAACATTCTTTGTGAATACGGCCCCAGAAAGACATGTGTGTAGAGGATTGATCCACACACGCACACACACACACACACGCACGCACGCACGCATGCACACTCACACACACACACTCACAAGGGCGGAGTATCCAGAGTGAGTGAACAGAGTGTAATACCAGTGCTCCTTATTTACCGCACCGTGATTGGATTAGCATCCGGTGCAGAACCCCCGCCCCCTCCCTCCCGCTCCACCCTGATCCGCACAGAAACAACCACCCTGATCTGATCCTTCCATTTAATGTGCAAGTCAAGGGCAAGCACACTGTGTCTGTGTGTGTGTGTGTGTGTGTGTGTGTACAGTACAGACTGAACAGGTCATCAGCAATTACCAAAGTGCATCAACCCATCCTCCTCCCCACACACACACACACACACACACACACACTAAGACACACACACACCTTAACCTCTCTTCATCTTAACCATTCAGCATCTCTAAATCCATCATATTCATCATCACCATCATCATCATCATCATCATCATCATCATCGCCATCATCACCATCATCATCATCATCATCACTGTTTCCTTCATCACCACTCTTCCTCCTCCACCTCAAGCCTCTCACTATACTAAGCGCTGAGGTACGACCACAAACAGTGTGTGTGTGTGTGTGTGTGTGTGTGTGTGTGTGTGTATGGGCTGGTTTGTTTAGAGAAGACTGGTGGTTAGTAGATTTCTAAAGAGGGGGGAGAAAGGCTTTGGTCTTCTCCTATTAATCCACTCATTTCCATCTCTCCCTTGCTCTCTCTCTCCCTCCATCCCTCCCTTGCTCTCTCCCTCCATCTCTCTCTCTCTCTCTCCCTCCATCTCTCCCTTGCTCTCTCTCCCTCCATCTCCCTTGCTCTCTCCCTCCATCCCTCTCTCCCTTGCTCTCTCCCTCCATCTCCCTTGCTCTCTCTCTCCTTCCCTCTCCCTTGCTCTCTCTCTCCTTCCCTCTCCCTTGCTCTCTCCCTCCATCTCTCTCTCTCTCTCTCCTTCCATCTCCCTTGCTCTCTCCCTCCATCTCTCCCTTGCTCTCTCTCTCCCTCCCTCTCCCTTGCTCTCTCTCTCCCTCCCTCTCCCTTGCTCTCTCTCTCCCTCCATCTCTCTCTCTCTCTCTCCCTCCATCTCTCTCTCTCTCTCTCCCTCCATCTCTCCCTTGCTCTCTCTCTCCTTCCCTCTCCCTTGCTCTCTCTCCCTCCATCTCCCTTGCTCTCTCTCCCTCCATCTCTCCCTTGCTCTCTCTCTCCTTCCCTCTCCCTTGCTCTCTCTCTCTCTCCCTCCATCCCTCCCTTGCTCTCTCCCTCCATCTCCCTTGCTCTCTCCCTCCATCTCCCTTTCTCTCTCTCCCTCCATCTCTCCCTTGCTCTCTCCCTCCATCTCTCCCTTGCTCTCTCTCCCTCCATCTCCCTTTCTCTCTCTCCCTCCATCTCTCCCTTGCTCTCTCTCTCCCTCCATCTCTCCCTTGCTCTCTCTCCCTCCATCTCTCCCTTGCTCTCTCTCCCTCCATCTCCCTTTCTCTCTCTCCCTCCATCTCTCCCTTGCTCTCTCTCTCCCTCCATCTCTCCCTTGCTCTCTCCCTCCATCCCTCTCTCCCTTGCTCTCTCCCTCCATCTCCCTTGCTCTCTCTCTCCCTCCATCTCTCCCTTGCTCTCTCTCCCCCTCCATCTCTCCCTTGCTCTCTCTCTCCCTCCATCCCTCCCTTGCTCTCTCCCTCCATCTCTCCCTTGCTCTCTCTCTCCCTCCATCTCTCCCTTGCTCTCGCCCTCTCCAGTGTCAGATTAGAGCTTTTATTTAAAATGTCCGCTTGAGCCACCGGATTGAGAAATCAGGATTTCAAACAGATTAGTGAGAAAATGCACACACACACACACACACACACACACACACACACACACACACACACACAGAGTAAGACACAAAGACAAGCACAGACCCAAGCATGCACACACACTCTCTCTCACACACACACACACACACAGCTGTTAATAACATGCTTGTCTAACAAATTGTGTGTCTGGTCACAGTTGGCCGGCAAATTGGATGGACATTGTGCTAAAAACCACACGACCACTTACAACACTGAAGAGGCTGAAATGGGTTGTTTCTCTCCCTCCATCTCTCTCTCTCTCTCTTCTCTCTCGCTCTCTCTTTCTTCTCTCTCTCTGTCTCTCTGTCTCTCTCTCTCTGGACAATAAAGGGATATTAAAATGATATGAAGACATAGCTTAGTTCCGTTGCTCAGTAAATAAATATCAAAACAACACAGATCAGAGCCTTATCTCTGGGTTGAGCTGTCTATTCCATTACATTAGGAGGATGAGGAGTGCTTAAGTCTTCAGTATTTAAAGCCTCCTGTGCTCATTTGCTTAATTGATCTTGGCCAGCCTGAGTGATATTAAACATCTCCACAGATTGACTCATGCTAAGAGAAACGTGTCTTTTACACAACCCATTAAGGGCAGCACGAAAAACAAACCCGTTAAAGGGTCGCACGAAAACCAGATTAGACGGTGGTCAGATTAGACTCAGCAGCTGAAGGGTCTAGAATATCACAAAAGAGAATATTAAACAATAGAATACAGGAAACAGAATATCAGAAAAAATAATATCAGACCACAGAGTATCAGAATGTGAATATGGGAAAACAGAATGTCAAAGAGCCAGAAACCAAAGGCTCTGCTGAACAGAGTCATATGGCATTGAATGACTGAAGAAGTTGGAGGAAACTGTTGGTTATTCTCTTCTCTATTATTACAGTGCATGAAAATGCACTGTACTGTTCTTCCTAGGCTTCTTCTTCTTATTACAGTGCATGAAAATGCACTGTACTGTTCTTCCTAGGCTTCTTATTACAGTGCATGAAAATGCACTGTACTGTTCTTCCTAGGCTTCTTATTACAGTGCATGAAAATGCACTGTACTGTTCTTCCTAGGCTTCTTATTCTTCTTCTTCTTCTAACGCATTTAATGCAGCTTCAACCGTTTAACGTAGAAACTTCATTCAAACTATGTTACGTAGGTCTTACTTGGGACATGGGTGCTATGTATTTTTCAGCTTTGTAACTTTTATACTTTTTAAACTATTAATTAAAAACTAGTCAAAATTTCCCCATAGACTTAACATGGGCTGATGACATCACAATAGAGCTGTTAAGCAATTAGAATCCTATGGCAGGTGTTCGGGCCACCTGGACCAACTGCCAGTCTCAGGCTTTAAGCATACAAACTGGCCCTATTAAGACTACACATCCTGTTCAACTGCTTCCTCTGCCAAAAACTGTTTCAAAATAAAAGTCCTCACTACAATATTTCACTGTTAAACAATTTAACCCTTTAAACTACTGAACTTTTTAACTGTTCAGCCATTGTAACTGTTACTTGTCATCAACTATGACTCCTACCCACTGTAGCTAGTTAGCTAAGTTAGCTAAGTAACATGGTTAGCATAGTTAGCATGCTAGTTAGCATTTTTAGCAAAACTGCTTAAAATAATTAGCTAAGTTAGCTAAGTCACATGGTTAGCATAGTTAGCATGCTAGCATGTTAGCATGCTAGTTAGCATTTTTAGCAAAACCTCTTAAAATGATTAGCTAAGTTAGCTAAGTCATATGGTTAGCATAGTTAGCATGCTAGCATGTTAGCATGCTAGCATGTTAGCATGCTAGTTAGCATTTTAAGCAAAACTGCTTAAAATGATTAGCTAAGTTAGCTAAGTCACATGGTTAGCATAGTTAGCATAGTTAGCATGCTAACATGCTAGTTAGCATTTTTAGCAAAACTGTTTAACATGATTAGCTAAGTTAGCTAAGTCACATGGTTAGCATAGTTAGCATGCTAGCATGCTAATTAGCATTTTTAGCAAAACTGCTTAAAATGATTAGCTAAGTCAGTTAAGTAACATGGTAAGCATAGTTAGCATGTTAGCATGCTAGTTAGCATAGTTAGCATAACTACTAAAAATGATTAGCTAGTTCAGTCATTCCAACTATATTAAACCTCATCTACCTAGTTCAGTCATTTGAACTATATTAAACCTCATCATGTTGGTTGCCAATTAGCACATCATCTGTTTTAACAATATATTTCACACCATATGTTTTGCATTTTCATGCACTGGTAATTCCCTGGAATTGCGTTTTCTAGTTCTTATTCTTCTTCTAACGCATTTAATGCAGCTTCAACCGTTTAACGTAGAAACTTCATTCAAACTATGTTACGTAGGTCTTACTTGGGACATGGGTGCTATGTATTTTTCAGCTTTGTAACTTTTATACTTTTTAAACTATTAATTAAAAACTAGTCAAAATTTCCCCATAGACTTAACATGGGCTGATGACATCACAATAGAGCCGTTGAGCAATTAGAATCCTATGGCAGGTGTTCGGGCCACCTGGACCAACTGCCAGTCTCAGGCTTTAAGCATACAAACTGGCCCTATTAAGACTACACATCCTGTTCAACTGCTTCCTCTGCCAAAAACTGTTTCAAAATAAAAGTCCTCACTACAATATTTCACTGTTAAACAATTTAACCCTTTAAACTACTGAACTTTTTAACTGTTCAGCCATTGTAACTGTTACTTATCATCAACTATGACTCCTACCCACTGTAGCTAGTTAGCATGTTAGCATTGCTAACATTGTTAGCATTGTTAGCATTTTTAACAAAACTGCCAAAAATGATTAGCTAAGTTAGCTAAGTCACATGGTTAGCATAGTTAGCATGCTAGCATGTTAGTTAGCATTTTTAGCAAAACTGCTAAAAATGATTAGCTAAGTTAGCTAAGTCACATGGTTAGCATAGTTAGCATGCTAGCATGTTAGCATGCTAGTTAGCATTTTTAGCAAAACTACTAAAAACGATTAGCTATGTTAGCTAAGTAATGTGGTTAGCATAGTTAGCATGCTAACATATTAGCATGTTAGTTAGCATTTTTAGCAAAACTGCTAAAAATGATTAGCTAAGTTAGCTAAGTCACGTGGTTAGCATACTTAGCATTTTAACATTGTTAGCATGCTAGTTAGAATACTTGGTTAACATTATTATCTTTGTTAACATAGTTAGCATAACTGCTAGCAAACATTAAAGCCATTCCAAGTGTCAGTTATCGTCAACTATCTACCTAAATAATTTAACCATTTAAACTATCCACTTATTTAACTGTTCAGTCATTCCAACTATATTAAACCTCATCTACCTAGCAACCAATATAGTTTGTTTTTACTCTGTAGGATATTTTACATCATATTTTTGCATTTTCATGCACTGTATTTCCTTCAGGAAATGCTTTTCTAGTTATTATTATTATTCCGTTTAACGTAGAAACTTCATTTAAACTTTGTTACGTAGGTCTTAATTAGGACATGTGGGCTTTGTATTTTTCATCTTTGTAACTTTTATACTTTTTAAACTATTAATTAAAAACTATCAAAATTTCCCCATTGACTTAACATTGCCCTTTATGACATCACAGCAATTAGAATCCTATGGCAGGTGTTCAGGCCACCTGGACCAACTGCCAGTCTCAGGCTTTAAGCATACAAACTGGCCCTATTAAGACTACACATCCTGTTCAACTGCTTCCTCTGCCAAAAACTGTTTCAAAATAAAAGTCCTCACTACAATATTTCACTGTTAAACAATTTAACCCTTTAAACTACTGAACTTTTTAACTGTTCAGCCATTGTAACTGTTACTTATCATCAACTATGACTCCTACCCACTGTAGCTAGTTAGCATGTTAGCATTGCTAACATTGTTAGCATTGTTAGCATTTTTAACAAAACTGCTAAAAATGATTAGCTAAGTTAGCTAAGTAACATGGTTAGCATAGTTAGCATGCTAGCATGCTAGTTAGTCATTAGTCATTCCAACTATATTAAACCTCATCTACCTAGCAATCAATATAGTTTGTTTTTACTCTGTATGATATTTTACATCATATTTTTTGCATTTTCATGCACTGTATTTCCTTCAGGAAATGCTTTTCTAGTTATTATTATTATTACTATTATTATTATTATTATTATTCATTTCATGCA
>NC_055962.1:38074164-38086664 GCF_018492685.1 Alosa sapidissima | reverse complement strand
ATAGTAGGCTTTCAGGAGCAGTCTTTGTACATACTGCGGAATACATAACTAGGCGCTCTTTACTCTTCCCCTCCCATCTTTTTACGCTAAACTCCCACTTTCCCCTGGATCCTCCCATGAATGCATATGCAAGACATTAAAAACGCAATCTGCCACTTTCAGCTCCCGCGACAGGCAGTTTGCGCTTTTACATCAGTGCGGCCTGTTTGTACATACCTCGCAATGATTTTACACGCACATTGCGAAACAAATACGCCTGAAGTGGGCGCAAAAGCGTTCTGGCCCTCAGACTGATGGTGAAGTGGGCAGCGGGGGTTGCGGGGGCAGCGGGGGTTCGGGGGGGGATGCGGGGGTTGGGGGGGGGGGGAGCGGGGGTTGGGGGGTCTTGATCCACAGATGGACACATGCACATAAGTGGGAGCGGGGGTTGGGGGAGGGGGGGGGGGGGGGGGGTTGGGGGGGGGGGGTAGTGAGGGAGGAAGAGAGATGGAGCGAGAGAGAGAAAGGGACAGGGGGAGAGAGAACATTGAAAGGAAAGGAAAGAGAGGAACACAGAAAGACATTCCACCATCAAAAGGAAAGAGAGGTGGAGGGGGGGGGCTAGGCCAGTGGACCCTCCTGAGAGGCCCTGTAGGAGTGTGTAGGAGTGTGTAGGTGTAGGAGTGTGTAGGGGTGTGTAGGAGTGTCTAGGGGTGTGTAGGAGTGTGTAGGTGTAGGAGTGTGAAGGAGTGTGTAGGGGTGTGTAGGGGTGTGTAGGAGTGTGTAAGGGTGTGTAGGAGTGTGTAGGTGTAGGAGTGTGTAGGGGTGTGTAGGAGTGTGTAGGTGTAGGAGTGTGTAGGAGTGTGTAGGGGTGTGTAGGAGTGTGTAGGAGTCTGTAGGGGTGTGTAGGTGTAGGAGTGTGTAGGGGTGTGTAGGAGTGTCTAGGGATGTGTAGGTGTAGGCGTGTGTAGGAGTGTGTAGGAGTGTGTAGGGGGGTGTAGGAGTGTGTAGGAGTGTGTAGGGGTGTGTAGGGTTGTGTAGGGGTGTGTAGGTGTAGGAGTGTGTAGGAGTGTGTATGGGTGTGTAGCAGTGTGTAGGAGTGTGTAGGTGTAGGAGTGTGTAGGGGTGTGTAGGAGTGTGTAGGGGTGTGTAGGAGTGTGTATGAGTGTGTAGGTGTAGGAGTGTGTAGGAGTGTTTAGGAGTGTGTAGGGGTGTGTAGGAGTGTGTAGGTGTGTGTAGGTGTAGGAGTGTGTAGGAGTGTGTAGGGGTGTGTAGGTGTGTGTAGGTGTAGGAGTGTGTAGGAGTGTGTAGGTGTAGGAGTGTGTAGGGGTGTGTAGGAGTGTGTAGGGGTGTGTAGGAGTGTGTAGGGGTGTGTAGGAGTGTGTAGGTGTAGGAGTGTGAAGGAGTGTGTAGGGGTGTGTAGGGGTGTGTAGGAGTGTGTAAGGGTGTGTAGGAGTGTGTAGGTGTAGGAGTGTGTAGGGGTGTGTAGGAGTGTGTAGGTGTAGGAGTGTGTAAGAGTGTGTAGGGGTGTGTAGGAGTGTGTAGGAGTCTGTAGGGGTGTGTAGGTGTAGGAGTGTGTAGGGGTGTGTAGGAGTGTCTAGGGATGTGTAGGTGTAGGCGTGTGTAGGAGTGTGTAGGAGTGTGTAGGGGGGTGTAGGAGTGTGTAGGAGTGTGTAGGGGTGTGTAGGAGTGTGTAGGGTTGTGTAGGGGTGTGTAGGTGTAGGAGTGTGTAGGGGTGTGTAGCAGTGTGTAGGAGTGTGTAGGGGTGTGTAGGTGTAGGGATGTGTAGGAGTGTGTAGGGGTGTGTAGGAGTGTCTATGAGTGTGTAGGTGTAGGAGTGTGTAGGAGTGTTTAGGAGTGTGTAGGGGTGTGTAGGAGTGTGTAGGTGTGTGTAGGTGTAGGAGTGTGTAGGAGTGTGTAGGGGTGTGTAGGTGTGTGTAGGTGTAGGAGTGTGTAGGGGTGTGTAGGAGTGTGTAGGTGTAGGAGTGTGTAGGGGTGTGTAGGTGTAGGAGTGTGTAGGGGTGTGTAGGAGTGTGTAGGTGTAGGAGTGTGTAAGAGTGTGTAGGGGTGTGTAGGAGTGTGTAGGAGTCTGTAGGGGTGTGTAGGTGTAGGAGTGTGTAGGGGTGTGTAGGAGTGTGTAGGTGTAGGAGTGTGTAGGGGTGTGTAGGAGTGTGTAGGTGTAGGAGTGTGTAAGAGTGTGTAGGGGTGTGTAGGAGTGTGTAGGAGTCTGTAGGGGTGTGTAGGTGTAGGAGTGTGTAGGGGTGTGTAGGAGTGTCTAGGGATGTGTAGGTGTAGGCGTGTGTAGGAGTGTGTAGGAGTGTGTAGGGGGGTGTAGGAGTGTGTAGGAGTGTGTAGGAGTGTGTAGGGTTGTGTAGGGGTGTGTAGGTGTAGGAGTGTGTAGGAGTGTGTAGGGGTGTGTAGCAGTGTGTAGGAGTGTGTAGGGGTGTGTAGGTGTAGGGATGTGTAGGAGTGTGTAGGGGTGTGTAGGAGTGTGTAGGAGTGTGTATGAGTGTGTAGGTGTAGGAGTGTGTAGGGGTGTGTAGGAGTGTGTAGGAGTGTTTAGGAGTGTGTAGTGGTGTGTAGGTGTAGGAGTGTGTAGGGGTGTGTAGGTGTAGGAGTGTGTAGGGGTGTGAAGGAGTGTGTAGGGGTGTGTAGGTGTAGGAGTGTGTAGGAGTGTGTAGGGGTGTGTAGGTGTAGGAATGTGTAGGAGTGTGTAGGTGTAGGGGTGTGTAGGAGTGTGTAGGTGTAGGAGTGTGTAAGGGTGTGTAGGTGTAGGAGTGTGTAGGGGTGTGTAGGTGTAGGGGTGTGTAGGAGTGTGTAGGTGTAGGAGTGTGTAGGAGTGTGTAGGGGTGTGTAGGGGTGTGTAGCAGTGTGTAGGTGTAGGAGTGTGTAGGGGTGTGTAGGTGTAGGAGTGTGTAGGTGTAGGGGTGTGTAGGAGTGTGTAGGGGTGTGTAGGTGTAGGAGTGTGTAGGAGTGTGTAGGGGTGTGTAGGAGTGTGTAGGGATGTGTAGGAGTGTGCAGGTGTAGGGGTGTGTAGGAGTGTGTAGGGGTGTGTAAGAGTGTATGAGTGTGTAGGTGTAGGGGTGTGTAGGAGTGTGTAGGGGTGTGTAGGTGTAGGGGTGTGTAGGAGTGTGTAGGTGTAGGAGTGTGTAGGGGTGTGTAGGAGTGTGTAGGAGTGTGTAGGGGTGTTTAGAGGTGTGTAGGAGTGTGTAGGAGTGTTTAGGCTCTTCCTGAGAGGCCGTGTAGGAGTGTGTAGGGGTGTGTAGGAGTGTGTAGGAGTGTGTAAGGGTGTGTAGAAGTGTGTAGGCTCCCCTTGAGAGGCCGTGTAGGAGTGTGTAGGGGTGTGTAGGTGTGTGTAGGGGTGTGTAGGAGTGTGTAGGGGTGTGTAGGAGTGTGTAAGGGTGTGTAGGGGTGTGTAGGATTGTGTAGGAGTGTGTAAGGGTGTGTAGGGGTGTGTAGGGGTGTGTAAGGGTGTGTAGGAGTGTGTAGGGGTGTGTAGGAGTGTGTAGGGGTGTGTAGGAGTGTGTAGTTCAAGTTCAAAGTTCAAAGTTCAAAGTCTGCTTCATTGTCAATTTCTTCACATGTCAAGACATACAAAGAGATCGAAATTGCGTTTCCTACTATCCCACGGTGGAGACAAGACATATTTTACCAATTAGGTCCACAGACAAAGTTTAGGAGTGTGTAGGAGTGTGTAAGGGTGTGTAGGGATGTGTATGAGTGTGTAAGGGTGTGTAGGAGTGTGTAGGAGTGTGTAAGGGTGTGTAGGAATGTGTAGGAGTGTGTAGGAGTGTGTAGGGTTTCTAGGAGTGTGTAGGAGTGTGTAGGAGTGTGTAGGGTTTCTAGGAGTGTGTAGGAGTGTGTAGGCTCTGCCTGAGAGGCCGTGTAGGAGTGTGTAGGGGTGTGTAGGAGTGTGTAGGCTCTGCCTGAGAGGCCGTTTAGGAGTGTGTAGGGGTGTGTAGGGTTTCTAGGAGTGTGTAGGCTCTGCCTGAGAGGCCGTGTAGGAGTGTGTAGGAGTGTGTAGGCTCTGCCTGAGAGGCCGTGTAGGAGTGTGTAGGAGTGTGTAGGCTCTGCCTGAGAGGCCGTGTAGGAGTGTGTAGGCTCTGCCTGAGAGGCCGTGTAGGGGAGTGTGTAGGAGTGTGTAGGAGTGTGTAGGGGTGTGTAGGAGTGTGTAGGCTCTCGTGTCCGAGTCCAGATGCCCAGGAGGAGCCCCTCCTCCCATTGGTCCGGCAGCCAAAACAATCAGGAGAATTCAATTAGGAGAGCGTCTCCGTGCAGATCAATTAGGTCAGCCGTCTTCCCAGATCAATTAGATCAATCAGTCCTCCAAGGCACACTTGACTCGCCCAGACCGTTTCAACACACACACACACACACACACACACACACACACACAGTCGCCCAGACCATTTCAACACACACTACACACACACACACACACTACACACACACACACACACACACACACTCACACCGGGTCGAGATAAAACCCTAACACATGTAAACACCCAGCTGACAGGGAAACAGCCAGAAGATCAATAGAAATACTCACGGCCTTGCTCATGTGCTCGTCTGGGAAAAGTCTAAAGGTTTTAATTACGGACAAAACACATGAATATTTATAGTTGCAATCGTATAAATCAAAATCCTCACAAGTTTGAACCTGTAATGGTTTTACACTTTATTGTATGTTTGTGATCGTGCTGAGTGTGTGCAGAGCCCTCACCCCAGCATGGCGAGGAGGGCACCCCAGCGGTGGAGCTCATTTCTGGGCTTGACTGTGTGGCGAGCGCAGCCTCCTCCTGGAGCCTCCCCGGAGCCCAACCTGGCAGATGGGCTCAAAGAGAAGCCCTGGAAAACCAGCCAACATCCAGCCCCCATACACACACACACACACACACACACACACCCTCTGAATATTTAATAAAAGAAATATTTAAAACAAAAAAGACAAAACACACTTTGTCACACACTCGTTGTCTCTGGTGAGAGAGTGGCCCATGGTGGTGAAGGCAATTGAAAGAGATAGTTTAAATAAAATATGAGTTCCACTGCTCAAAGGTGACAGGTGACACACACACCAGGCGCACACACACACACACACACACCCGGCGCACACACACACACACACCCACATGAGTTCCAGCGCTCCAATGTGATGGGGAGGGATTGCGCTTCCTGCGTGAATTGGGATAGTTTAGTGTGAGCACACACACACACACTGTTGGGATAGTTTAGTGTGAGCGGGTCTAGTTTGATCACAGACACACACACACACACACACACTGTGGATGGTGAATTGGGATAGTTTAGTGTGAGCGGTTCTAGTTTGATTACACACACACACACACAGACACACACACACACACACACACACACACTGTGGATGGTGATCGTTCAGTCGGACAGGGTCTAGAGGGAGGACATAGTGCTTGGTGTCTGATCACACACACACACACACACACACACACACACACACACACACACTGTGGATGGGGACTGTTTAGTGTGACAGAGTGTAGAGGGAGGATATGGTGTTTGGTGTAGACACATAGGAGCATCTGATTAAAAGATGTCTGATCCAACTTCTCTCTTCCTCTTTCTCTCTCCCCCTCTCTCATCCTTAAAATCCTTTAAGTTTCATATATATACTCAGAGAATGTATGTATGTATGTATGTATGTATGTATGTATGTATGTATGCTGTATGTATGTATGTATGTATGTATGTATACATATATGTATGTATGTATACATACATATGCTGTATGTAACATACATATGCTGTATGTATGTATGTATGTATGTATGTATGTATACATACATATGCTGTATGTAACATACATATGCTGTATGTATGTATGTATGTATGTATGTATGTATGTATACATACATATGCTGTATGTATGTATGTATGTATGTATGTATGTATGTATGTATGTATGTATGTATGCTGTATGTATGCTGTATGTATGTATGTATGTATGTATGTATTTATGCTGTATGTATGTATGTATGTATGTATGTATGTATGTATGCTCTATGTATGCTGTATGTATGCTGTATGCATGTATGTATGTATGAATGTATGCTGTATGTATGTATGCTGTATGTATGTATGTATGTATGTATGTATGTATGTATGCTGTATGTATGTATGTATGTATGCATGGATGTATGTATGTATGTATGTATGCTGTATGTATGTATGTATGTATGTATGTATGTATGTATGTATGTATACATACATATGCTGTATGTATGTATGTGTGATGTATGTATGTATGTATGCTGTATGTATGTATGTATGTATGTATGTATGTATGTATGCTGTATGTATGCTGTATGTATGTATGTATGTATGTATGTATGCTGTATGTATGCTGTATGTATGTATGTATGTATGTATGTATTTATGCTGTATGTATGTATGTATGTATGTATGTATGTATGTATGTATGTATGTATGCTCTATGTATGCTGTATGTATGCTGTATGCATGTATGTATGTATGATTGTATGCTGTATGTATGTATGCTGTATGTATGTATGTATGTATGTATGTATGTATGTATGTATGTATGCTGTATGTATGTATGTATGTATGCATGTATGTATGCTGTATGTATGTATGTATGTATGTATGTATGTATGTATGTATACATACATATGCTGTATGTATGTATGTGTGATGTATGTATGTATGTATGCTGTATGTATGTATGTATGTATGTATGTATGTATGTATGTATGTATGTATGTATGTATGCTGTATGTATGCTGTATGTATGTATGTATGTATGTATGTATGTATGTATGCTGTATGCTGTATGCTGTATGTATGTATGTATGTATGTATGTATGCTCTATGTATGCTGTATGTATGCTGTATGCATGTATGTATGTATGAATGTATGCTGTATGTATGTATGTATGTATGTGTGTATGTATGTATGTATGTATGCTGTATGTATGTATGTATGTATGTATGTATGTATGTATGTATGCTGTATGCTGTATGTATGTATGTATGTATGAATGTATGTATATGTATGCTGTATGTATGCTGTATGCATGTATGTATGTATGAATGTATGCTGTATGTATGTATGCTGTATGTATGTATGTATGTTGTATGTATGTATGTATGTATGCTGTATGTATGTATGTATGCTGTATGTGTGTATGTATGTATGCTGTATGTATGTATGTATGCTGTATGTATGTATGCTGTATGTATGCTGTATGTATGCATGTATGTATGCTGTATGTATGTATGTATGTATGTATGTATGTATGTATGTATGCTGTATGTATGTATTCTGTATGCTGTATGTATGTATGTATGTTGTATGTATGTATGCTGTATGTATGTATGTTGTATGTATGCTGTATGTACGTATGTATTCTGTATGCTGTATGTATGTATGTATGTATGCTGTATGTATGTATGCTGTATGTATGTATGTATGTATGCTGTATGTATGTATGTATGTATGCATGGATGTATGTATGTATGTATGTATGTATGTATGTATGTATGTATGTATGTATGTATGTATGCTGTATGTATGCTGTATGTATGTATGTATGTATGTATGTATTTATGCTGTATGTATGTATGTATGTATGTATGTATGTATGTATGCTCTATGTATGCTGTATGTATGCTGTATGCATGTATGTATGTATGAATGTATGCTGTATGTATGTATGCTGTATGTATGTATGTATGTATGTATGTATGTATGTATGCTGTATGTATGTATGTATGTATGCATGGATGTATGTATGTATGTATGTATGCTGTATGTATGTATGTATGTATGTATGTATGTATGTATGTATGTATACATACATATGCTGTATGTATGTATGTGTGATGTATGTATGTATGTATGCTGTATGTATGTATGTATGTATGTATGTATGTATGTATGCTGTATGTATGCTGTATGTATGTATGTATGTATGTATGTATGCTGTATGTATGCTGTATGTATGTATGTATGTATGTATGTATTTATGCTGTATGTATGTATGTATGTATGTATGTATGTATGTATGTATGTATGTATGCTCTATGTATGCTGTATGTATGCTGTATGCATGTATGTATGTATGATTGTATGCTGTATGTATGTATGCTGTATGTATGTATGTATGTATGTATGTATGTATGTATGCTGTATGTATGTATGTATGTATGCATGGATGTATGTATGTATGTATGTATGCTGTATGTATGTATGTATGTATGTATGTATGTATGTATGTATACATACATATGCTGTATGTATGTATGTGTGATGTATGTATGTATGTATGCTGTATGTATGTATGTATGTATGTATGTATGTATGTATGTATGTATGTATGCTGTATGTATGCTGTATGTATGTATGTATGTATGTATGTATGTATGCTGTATGCTGTATGCTGTATGTATGTATGTATGTATGTATGTATGCTCTATGTATGCTGTATGTATGCTGTATGCATGTATGTATGTATGAATGTATGCTGTATGTATGTATGTATGTATGTGTGTATGTATGTATGTATGTATGCTGTATGTATGTATGTATGTATGTATGTATGTATGTATGTATGCTGTATGCTGTATGTATGTATGTATGTATGAATGTATGTATATGTATGCTGTATGTATGCTGTATGCATGTATGTATGTATGAATGTATGCTGTATGTATGTATGCTGTATGTATGTATGTATGTTGTATGTATGTATGTATGTATGCTGTATGTATGTATGTATGCTGTATGTGTGTATGTATGTATGCTGTATGTATGTATGTATGCTGTATGTATGTATGCTGTATGTATGCTGTATGTATGCATGTATGTATGCTGTATGTATGTATGTATGTATGTATGTATGTATGTATGTATGCTGTATGTATGTATTCTGTATGCTGTATGTATGTATGTATGTTGTATGTATGTATGCTGTATGTATGTATGTTGTATGTATGCTGTATGTACGTATGTATTCTGTATGCTGTATGTATGTATGTATGTATGCTGTATGTATGTATGCTGTATGTATGTATGTATGTATGCTGTATGTGTGTATGTATGTATGCTGTATGTATGTATGTATGCTGTATGCTGTATGTATGTATGCTGTATGTATGCTGTATGTATGTATGTATGTATGCTGTATGTATGTATGTATGCTGTATGTATGCTGTATGTATGTATTCTGTATGCTGTATGTATGTATGTATGTATGTATGCTGTATGCATGTATGCTGTATGTATGTATGTTGTATGTATGTATGTTGTATGTATGCTGTATGTATGTATGTATTCTGTATGCTTTATGTATGTATGCTGTATGTACGTATGCTGTATGTATGTATGTTGTATGTATGCTGTATGTACGTATGTATGTATGCTGTATGTATGTATGTATGCATGTATGCTGTATGTATGTATGTATGCTGTATGTATGTATGCTGTATGTATGTATGTATGTATGTATGTATGTATGTATGTATGTATGCTGTATGTATGTATGTATGCTCTATGTATGTATGTAGTATGTATGTATGTATGTATGCTGTATGTATGTATGCTGTATGTATGTATGTATGCTGTATGTATGTATGTATGTATGCTGTATGTATGCTGTATGTATGTAAGTATGCATGCTGTATGTATGCTGTATGTATGTATGCTGTATGTATGTATGCATGCTGTATGTATGTATGTATGTATGTATGTATGTATGCTGTATGTATGCTTTATGTATGTATGTATGTATGTATGTATGCTGTATGTACAGTATTTATGTATGTATGCATGTATGTAGGATGTACATATAGGCTGTATGACCATGTAAAGCTCTGCCAGAATAACTTCACTGACCAAAGACAATCTCTGAGAAACAGGAAGTGACAGCTGATTGGATATAAAGCATGCATCTTGCAGCTGATTGGATACAAAGCATTCATCTGTACAACAAGCGGTTTCCAAAAATCCGGTTTTGAAATTGCAACAAATTTCTACATGGTCTCAAACTTTGGGCCGAAATTATAATGTATTCTCATCTAAACTATTTATGTCCGTACAAACATGTTTGTAAATTGCTTTGCCAGAGTATCCCATCATGGCAGATTCCAGACAATTCCACTATAACTATCCCACTACTCCACAATATACTCATATGAACACATAATAAATATATTTTTTTCTTACTAATGACATTAATGCAAAAATATGAAGAAAAAAAAATATGAGACCCAAAAGATTTTTTCTTGATATAAAGGCTGACATAAGACATATTACATAAGACAAATATTATCTCATCACATCATACTTCCACAGATATGGGTAGCCCAGACTGTCCTGAAAAACGAAGATATAGCATGTATAGATGGCCATTACAATGACCAATATGACTCAATGACCAATATGACTCAATGACCAATATGACTAGCTTATCTTAGCTGAACAACACAGGTGACCACTAGGCTACCGCATCATTTCATGAAGAGCTGAAATGTACACTATTTCTGACCATTTCTGAACTGTGAAACTCAGCTTTGTGGTTGTGAACTTATTGCAATATCATCATAGCTATTCCACCTGTGTGTGCATGGTTAAAATTCTGAAGGGCAAAATAGTTTACAGTAGGCTACATCAACTCAGCTTTGTGGTTGTGAACTTATTGCAATATCATCATAGCTATTCCACCTGTGTGTGTATGGTTAAAATTCTGAAGGGCAAAATAGTTTACAGTAGGCTACATCACACATATTTCCATCCATATCCGTAAAAATAAGCAAGTCTAACCTCTGATTTTCTTTTCAAAGTGCACCAGATTGATGCATTTAAACGTTAAAATATACCAAATTTTCTTCCAGGGGAGCATGCCCCGGACCCCTCTAGAGGGGCTTGTGACCCAGTGCAGCTCTAGGTCTAGTGACACCCCTGCCTTGCTGTAAGGAACCGTTCTGTGTGTCCCCTTAGTGTAAGGAACCGTTCTGTGTGTCTCCTTACTGTAAGGAACCGTTCTGTGTTCTGTGTGTCCCATTACTGTAAGGAACCGTTCTGTGTGTGTCCCCTTACTGTAAGGAACCGTTCTGTGTGTCCCCTTACTGTAAGCTCGGGACTACATTGGCCTCTGTGGGATCTAATACCAACCCATTGCTGACTGGTCATGCTAAGCTAGCTAACTGCCCTAACAAGCGTCTGACTGGTCATGCTAAGCTAGCTAGCTGCCCTAACAAGCGTCTGACTGGTCATGCTAAGCTAGCTAACTGCCCTAACAAGCGTCTGACTGGTCATGCTAAGCTAGCTAGCTGCCCTAACAAGCGTCTGACTGGTCATGCTAAGCTAGCTAGCTGCCCTAACAAGCGTCTGAACGGTCATGCTAAGTTAGCTAGCTGCCCTAACAAGCGTTGGAGGTGTGGATGGAGGTGTGAATGTTTCTACCCAGACGATGGAGGATCTGTCACTTTTGAAGATTTGCCGACCTGCTGATCTGCTGGCTGGCTTCAAAGTGCTTCCTGGAGGAGAGCAGCTGACCTGTGCTTCCGGAGCTCCGGCCTGCCTGGAAAAGAGCACCTGACTTACGATGGACTGTTCAAGCTCAAGATGTTACATATCAAGAGTCACCAATGTGCAATGCCAATGATTTATTCTTTTTTGTCTATTTGTTTTTTGTTTATTTTATTTTATTATTTGTGAAATTGTTTGTGTCTTGGTGTCACGCACGGTTAGCTGGCAACTACACCGCTCTGTCTGTGTCTTTTGTCTTGTGTGTCGATGTCTTATGTGTGTGAGGGCTTGTGTGTGTCAATGTCTTGTGTGTCGATGTCTTGTGTGTGTGAGCACTTGTGTGTCAATGTCTTGTGTGTCGATGTCTTGTGTGTGTCGATATCTTGTTTGTCGATGTATTGTGTGTCGATGTTCTATGTGTGAGCGCTTGTGTGTCGATGTCTTGTGTGTGTCGATGTCTTGTGTGTGTGAGCGCTTGTGTGTCGATGTCTTATGTGTCGATGTCTTGTGTGTGTCAATGTCTTGTGTGTGTGAGCGCTGGTGTGTGTGACGCTATATAAATCAAAGTGACTGGACTTGACTGGACTTACTGTGAGGAAGGGTGGACATGGGGACCAGCACATGAGCCAGGGGCCTTGATGACACGTGCACACACACACACACACACACACACACACACACACACACACATATACACACACACACAGCTGGTGCTTACACACACCTGGCCCACATGTGCTCATGAGTCGTGTTTTCTGGCGTGCGATTGGTGAGAGGGCCTCTAGTGGCCCAATCAGAGCCCAGCGGAGGCGGAACATATGAGCAGGAGAGGACAGATGGGGCAGGACTGGACACTGCCAACATGTCACACACACACACACACACACTGGACACTGCCAACATGTCAACGCTATTCCCAACCCCCCTCCAACAAACTGCCACCCTAACAAGCATCACACACACACACACACACAATGCACCCTCTTGGGTTATA
>NC_055962.1:38044820-38052320 GCF_018492685.1 Alosa sapidissima | reverse complement strand
AATGATCTTTTTTTTACCAGCTCCATTGAAATATAGCCTATAGCTAGTCCACAAGCTCTAATATTGTTTGTACCACATGTATTGTACAATATTAACAATGATAAGCATGATATTAAGTTGGTATAAACAGTTTTCATTCCTTTGGAAATAGAAGCATGTAATGACATGATGCTAGCTAGACATTTTCTGTTTGCAATTAAAAGTGAATGATGAGCCTGAGCCAGTCACCTAGCTATCTGAATGGAATGTGTTTCAATCGGCATATATGTGCTTCATGTAAACAAATTATTGAAGACTTCAAGACTCACCAGTTCCATTACACAAAGGCAAAGACAACTCTTCATATTTTTGTCCATTTTTCAAATCACAGTGAGTGCAGCCTACATACATGTTTATAACTGGTCAGTAGTGGAAACCGGATAAATCCGCAATCTCCTCTAACCTCGTCTTTGTTGCCTTCCTTTTATAAGTTTCTTATATTAAAAAGGAGATATCAATTATCATCAACAACGACAAGCCAGCTGGAGCCTGCCAATCGTTTTCTCTCCTCGTGTGCGTTCAGACGCGCTCTTAATTAAATGGAGTAGCATACGTTCAAGTTGGATCTTAATGGAGAGGAGCCGAAAAGTATCATCTTTATGTAACTGTTGCAGTTGGTGCATTTTGACATTGTAAACGTTATCTAAGAAGAGTGAAAAGCAGTTTGCAGTAAAGCTACTATTTGGCTAAATGTTGGTTCCTCTTTATCTTTAGCTAACTCCACAGACAGTAAAATAAACTCTCAGGCTTGCGGTTTTAGGTTTTGCGGCTTCCGTTACGTGACATCAGCCCCCCACAAAGGTAAACACTATTGAGTTAATATTTTGTAACGCATTATGTATTTCAAAATGAATCGCGGCGATTAACACGTTAATTTTGATGGCCCTAAAGACACCTGGACTCGGTCGAGACCAAAAGCCATATTTGGCAAGACCAGTGGCCGAGACCGAGACAAGACCAAGTCCAAATACTAGCGAGTCCGAGACAAGTCCGAGACCATAGAAAAACGGTCTCGAGTCCGGACTCGAGTCCAAGACCGGACTCGAGTACTACAGCCCTGATACATTGTATGAATCAAAAACACTTTAAAAAGAGAGAGAGACAGAGTTTTTTACTTTTACTGTAAAATCCCTTTTATTGAACCATTGTATACATTGTATGGATCAAAAACACCTTAAAAAGAGAGCCAATACAGAAAAGAATATTGAAATTCTGGATGCACCTGAACAGCAGTCCCGAGAACTCCCTCCATTTTGAGGCACTGAAAACCCAGGAGATGAACCCTGAAAAGAGTCCTCTGAGCCAGCTGGTACTGAAGCTAACTAACTCAATAACAACAACTAATACACATCAAGCTCAGTCCAGGTCTGTTTCCCAAACATCAATTAGAGTCAATGAAATAATGAATCAAGCAAAAGAAGAATATTTAGAACATTGGACAAACCAAATTACCACCCAAAGTAGAATGAATTGCTATCTGACCCTAAAAAGAGAATATGAATTGGCAGAGTATCTCATCTCTGTCAGAGATACAAAGCAGAGGCAAACCCTGACCAAGTACAGGCTCAGTGACCACAATCTAGCAGTAGAAACAGGCAGACACAGGAAAACCTGGCTTCCGAGAGAACAAAGAATATGTGGTCACTGCCAGGCAGAGATGGTTGAGACAGAGGAGCACTTCTTTCTTTGAAGCGAGTCTGGTGTGTGTGTGTGTGTGTGTGTGTGTGTGTGTGTGTGAGTCTATGTATGTGTGTGTGTGTGAGAGAGAATGTGTGTGTGTGTGTGTGTGTGTGTGTGTGAGTCTATGTATGTGTGTGTGTGTGAGAGAGAATGTGTGTGTGTGTGTGTGTGTGTGTGTGTGTGTGTCTGTTTGTGTGAGTGTGTGTGTGAGTGTGTGTGTGTGTGTGTGTTTGTGTGAGTGTGTGTTTTGGTAGATGGGTCTTCTCTTCATCAGCTCTCCGCTGGACTAAGTAGGATTGTGTGTGTTATGGCATCTCTGCCCAGTGTGTGTGTGTGTGTGACGTCATCTCTCCTCAGTGTGTGTATGTGTGATTCGATCTGTGTGTGTGTGTGTGTGTGTGATATGATGCCATCTCAGTCTGGGGGGGGGGGGGGGCTTAAATACCTGTCCTTGTGGCCTAGTAAGACGGGGGGGGCTTTTTGGGACTTTACATTATTCACCGGATGGATGCATACCCTTCTCATCTGAATGTGTGTAGTTACTTGGTCTGACACACCCAAGGCCATCTTGGAAGCGTATACATATTTGGTACTATGTTCACATTCAGGCGAAGCGCCGCTACTTGGGCGGAGTGATTTGGCACCTACCTAACTTGGAAAAGTTCCGGTGTTACTTCTTCAAAGTAGTGCTTTGCCTGAATGAAAACATAGTTCCAAGTATGTACATGCTTACAAAAACCCATTTTAACGGCGTCAATTTATTTCAGATACCTGTCCTTGTGGCCTGGTAAGACTGGATGGGGGAGGTTTAGATACCTTGTGGCCTGGTAAGACTGGATGGGGAGGGGGGGGTCCTGGTAAGACGGCTCTGTTCAGGCTAATTGGCCATCAGAAGAGCCTCCTCCAAACCGAAAGCTCAAAAGCTCTTTGTTTCCCTCCTGATTCACACGGATGAGTTTTCACAAGGTCCTCTCTGTCTGTCTGTTCTCTCCATCTTTCCACATCATCTCTCTATCTCTCTATCTTTCCACATCATCTCTCTATCTCTCTATCTTTCCACATCATCTCTCTATCTTTCCACATCATCTCTCTATCTCTCTATCTTTCCACATCATCTCTCTATCTCTCTATCTTTCCTCTTCATCTCTCTATCTCTCTATCTTTCCACATCATCTCTCTATCTCTCTATCTTTCCACATCATCTCTCTATCTTTCCACATCATCTCTCTATCTTTCCACATCATCTCTCTATCTCTCTATCTTTTCTCTTCATCTCTCTATCTTTCCACATCATCTCTCTGTCTGTCTATCTTTCCACATCATCTCTCTATCTCTCTATCTTTCCACATCATCTCTCTGTCTGTCTATCTTTCCACATCATCTCTCTATCTCTCTATCTTTCCACATCATCTCTCTGTCTGTCTACTCTCTCTTTTTCTGTCTGCTTTATTTCGCTCTTTTAAGTTTTCAAATTCAGTGCATTTTATTGCCATGGCAAATAACACATTTTTATCATCGAAGGAGTCACACAAAGTAGGATGGACATATGGACATAGGAACAGGAAATGTGTCTGTGTGTAGACCTACATAATGAGCACAGCACATACACCACAATAGAACAAGAACACAATAGAACAAGAACACAAATAAAACAGAAAAAAATCAAACAAGATGCTGTGCAGAACAACACAACACAACACAATACTGTCATCTCTGTCATTAGAATACTAGAATATACATATATGTTTACATTAGTCTATATTTGTCTATAGAAATACACATTTCCCTAGTGTCCCTGAGGTGATGACACTGTGAAATGATTTAGCTGACAAAGCAGCTGAAGGTCCCTCTACTGAGTGGATGGCTTTCCCTGAGTCCCCAGCCTGATGAAGAGAAACCCTGAGTCCCATCCCTGAGTCCCATCCCTGAGTCCCCTTAGTCCCATCCCTGAGTCCTATCCCTGAGTCCCATCCCTGAGTCCTATCCCTGAGTCCCCTGAGTCCCATCCCTGAGTCCCATCCCTGAGTCCTATCCCTGAGTCCCCAGCCTGATGAGGAGAAAACCTGAGTCCCATCCCTGAGTCCCATCCCTGAGTCCTATCCCTGAGTCCCCAGCCTGATGAGGAGAAAACCTGAGTTCCATCCCTGAGCGCAAGATGAACCAGCAGTGGAGTGTCTGCCTGATGAATAGAAACTCAGACTTGGGTTGTGGAGAATCCCTCTGACATCGTAAATGTCTGCTCAGACACGCTACGCTTGACCTCAAACTGAAGACCAATAGCTAGCAGTGCTGGCCAGTAACGGTGTATATGTAACTGTCATGATCCAGTGCAGTATCTTTAGATCCTGACCATGTATTCCTTGTGCTCTGTAGTGATTGTGTTTTTTGTTTGCCATGTTCCACTAAATCCACTCCATGTGTTGTCCTGTACTTGCTAAATCAACTCCATGTGTTGTCCTGTACTTGCTAAATCCACTCCATGTTTTTCCTGTACTTGCTAAATCCACTCCATGTTTTTCCTGGTTTTCTGTCCCACAAACCTGCTACCACTTGTCCTCGCTACCTTGTCTTGTGTCTATGTCTTCATTAGTCTTGAATTTCCCCTTGGGGATCAATAAAGTATCTATCTATCTATCTCCAGTTAAAACGTGTCTACTGTATGTCTTCATTATTTAAACCTTGCCTTAATTGTGTCTATGTCTTCATTAGTTAAACCTTGTCTTGTGTCTATGTCTTTGTTATTTAAACCTTGTCTTGTGTCTATCTTCATTAGTTAAACCTTGTCTTGTGTCTATGTCTTTGTTATTTAAACCTTGTCTTGTGTTTATGTCTTCATTAGTTAAACCTTGTCTTGTGTCTATGTCTTTGTTATTTAAACCTTGTCTTGTGTTTATGTCTTCATTAGTTAAACCTTGTCTTGTGTCTATGTCTTTGTTATTTAAACCTTGTCTTCTGTCTATCTTCATTAGTTAAACCTTGTCTTGTGTCTATCTTCATTAGTTAAACCTTGTCTTGTGTCTATGTCTTTGTTATTTAAACCTTGTCTTGTGTTTATGTCTTCATTAGTTAAACCTTGTCTTGTGTCTATGTCTTTGTTATTTAAACCTTGTCTTCTGTCTATCTTCATTAGTTAAACCTTGTCTTGTGTCTATCTTCATTAGTTAAACCTTGTCTTGTGTCTATGTCTTTGTTATTTAAACCTTGTCTTGTGTTTATGTCTTCATTAGTTAAACCTTGTCTTGTGTCTATGTCTTTGTTATTTAAACCTTGTCTTCTGTCTATCTTCATTAGTTAAACCTTGTCTTGTGTCTATCTTCATTAGTTAAACCTTGTCTTGTGTCTATGTCTTTGTTATTTAAACCTTGTCTTGTGTCTATCTTCATTAGTTAAACCTTGTCTTGTGTCTATGTCTTTTAGGTTATTTAAACCTTGTCTCTTGTGTCTCTTGTGTCTATGTCTTTGCTGAATTATTTTTTCTGAGTGTATCAAGTATTTGTCTGCTCAAGTCAAGTCAAGTCTGTCAGAACTGTATCTTGTTATGTTCATCATTTAGGATTTGTGACTGTTGGTTCATCAGGAATTACTTTGGGTTTTGGATTATTAGTATGTTTGCCTCCGTTCCCTCTGCTCTGAACCTTGGAATGTTTCCTGACCACTGAGAATTGCCTGCGTCAGACACTGCTGAACTAAAGAGAAGCTTGCTGGCCTTGCAAGACTCTCAAAAAGGACTTAGCATGGACCCTGTCCTTTCCAGTTCCAGATCGGCACCGGTCACCATCAGGTCCAGTCCAGCGCCGCTCCACACCAGCTCCAGCCCTGTTTCAGTGCCAGTACACTCCAAGACTGCTCCTGATTCTGCTCCAAGCCCATATCTGCTCCTGATTCTGAACATATCTGCTCCTGATTCTGCTCCAAGCACATATATTTTCCCTCAAAGAGTACACAGCCACTCAGAAACCACTTGCCTACTCCATCAACCTAGCCTGGCGAGCCAGACCCACATTAAAATGTAGGGTCTGGGCACTCACCGTTCGCAGTGCTCAGTCCGAGGAGCGGGATAATCAGTTGTCTTTCAAATTCCCTCTGCACGCAATAGGACAGCGGCAGCGCTATGAGTCCCATGCGTTTTCCCACCAGTGGAGCTAGTTGGCTAGTTCAAACGTTTGCCAACATAATAAAAGCTTAACTCGTGTCACACTGTTCGCCAGCAGCAACATCCATCTTATTTGTTTTCAAATAGCAGGGAGTTCAAGCCAAACTGTTGCAACTCTGCCATCAATCATTATGTTAAGCCCACCTAACGACTCTATACACGATTTCATTGGCCTGATTAAGTTTCGATTTCTGGAGCTCACAAGCCAACGGAGAGTTGCTAGACTAGCCCGCTAGGGGCGCGTCTAGATTTCTAGGCTACCATCAACCTGCTCCAGGGGGAAAAGAGCTGTTATATTAGACATGTACCTCCCTCCATGCTCAGCCTAAAAGCCAAGTTATCTGGAAAAGCCAAGTTATCTGGAAAAGCCAGTTTATCTGGAAAAGCCAAGTTATCTGGGAAAGCCAAGTTATCTGGAAAAGCCAAGTTATCTGGAAAGTTGACACAGGAACAGTTCTCAGCTCACATCCTCTCAGCTGTGATCAAGGCCAGTGACGCTCGTTTTTTGGAAGGTAATGGCCTCTCATGAGGTCAGCATGGCAGCATCCACCATCCCAGAGGTCAGACTGTGGTGGCCCAATGGGAAGTGAGCTAGAAGATCTTTACATACTGTACCCATATAGTCTTTGCTCCTCTTTCAGCATTCAAACATTCCGCTGGTTGCTGCAGCAGAAGGACACAACAGAATTAATTCCCTAAGTAAGCAAGGTGTGTTTGCCACAATCATACTGTGAGTGTGTGTGTGTGTGTGTGTGTGTGTGTGTGTGTGTGTGCAAGGTGTGATTGCCCCAATCATACTGTTGTAAAATGTAAGACAATGCTGAACTAATCCAAAGTATTCAGAATACGTTACTCACTTTTTAGGGCATGTATTCTGTAATCTGAAGTGGAATACATTTGAAAAGTAACCTTCCCAACCCTTATAACGAGCGTCCCATCCCTCACTCAGCCTGCATATGTCTGATCACACACACACACACATACACACACACACACACACATGCTATGCTTGATTTCAGGCAGAAGGCAGAGAGAGAGGCAATGTCCATTAGTCGATGTCTTATTACTGCCTTAATTAAGGCACCCAGGAGTCTTAACTCTTCTAATAGTCCCAGCATTGGGGGATTGGAGACCGCATGGAAGCATACATCGGCCTGTTAGGAGAAGCGGGATTGTGTGTGTGTGTGTGTGTGTGTGTGTGTGTGTGTGTGTGTGATATGGTCTCTGCGTGTGTGTGTGTGTGTGTGTGTGTGTGTGTGTGTGTGTGTGTGTGTGTGTGTGTGTGTGTGTGATATGGTCTCTGCGTGTGTGCACGTGTCCTTGTCAGTGTGATATGTTGTGTGTATGTGTATGTGTGTAGCGGCCTCTGTGTGTGTGTGTGTGTGTGTGTGTGTGTGTGTGTGTGTGTGTGTGTGTTCTCAGATCTGTAGCGGCCTGATCTTTGGGTCCGGTGTGCTCACTGACCTCGTCTCCTGATTACACTGAGGAGAGAGTGATGGAGGGAGAGAGAGAGATAGAGAGAGAGAGAGATGGAGGGAGAGAGTGATGGAGAGAGAGAGAGATAGAGAGAGAGAGATGGAGGGAGAAAGTGATGGAGAGAGAGAGAGATAGAGAGAGAGAGATGAAGG
>NC_055962.1:38029820-38032320 GCF_018492685.1 Alosa sapidissima | reverse complement strand
GAGAGCATGCACAAACTTTATGGTAGGCTACCAGCCAATTCAGTAGGCTAACTCAAGACTTCAAGATCATACAACGTTTTTAAGCAACAAACAAAATACTAACATCAATAACAGTGAAGTAGTTAGTTTTTTCATGGTTTATTTTTTCCAAAAGCATCCTCTCCCCATGTGTCGCATTTACGTAAGGAGCTTGGCACAAAGTTGGCTTTTCTTCGTTTTCATTTTCTCTAGGCATATATGCTCAGCAAATATCAGCGAGCTCAGCAGGTCATGAAGGCTATCAATGAACAGAAAACCGTGTTGGCTAACAATTTATTAAATACTCCTGTTATTGTCGTCAACGACGTCGCTGTAGGCTACTGCCTTTTCAGCGCCTTCTGCTTATGATGATTCAGTCTTCTGAATTCGTTTGTCCTTGCCATGCAGTTGTAGGCTAACGTGTCTCTAACGTTCCCTTCAGGTGTTCTATCAAAATGTTGTATGCCCTCATGGACAGTAGCTCCGTGATGTCTGCATCTTTCCAGGTCAGAGATTTTCTGGACAGCACTATGCCACTCCATAACACTGGCATTTAAGTCAGATCTAACCACATGGACGCACGAAAGAAACGTCACCAACAAGCCCTCTCACTAGGTGTGAATTTTAACCGCATGTTCTACTCCTCGTTCAGACACAGCACATTTACATAATGTCCGGAGGAAATACTAGGGGGGGGGGGGAGTAGTATAAACACCGGCTAAATTTGGACTTCCATATGACCGGTTATGTCGTTCAGATATACGGCCCCACCGTTTAACATCGGCAGAACCTCCGGCCTTACACGTATGTCTGAAAGCGCTTTCTGTGTGTGTGTGTGTGTGTGTGAGTGTCTGTGTGTGTATAAGTGTGTGTGTGTGTGTGTGTGTGAGTGCGAGTGTGTGTGTGTATGTGTGTGTAAGTGTGTGTGTGTGTGTGTATGTGTATGTGCCTGTGCGTATGTACATGTGTATGTGCATGTGTGTGTGTGTGTGTGTGTGTTTGTACATGTGTGCATCTGTATGTGCATATGTGTGTGCATGTATAAGTATAAGTATATAAACTCTTTTGATCCCGTGAGGGAAATTTGGTCTCTGCATTTAACCCAATCCGTGAATTAGTGAAACACACTGTACACAGTGTACACACAGTGAGGTGAAGCACACACTAATCCCAGCGCAGTGAGCAGGGGAGCAGTGAGGGGTTAGGTGCCTTGCTCAAGGGCACTTCAGCCGCGCCTACTGGTCGGGGTTCGAACCAGCAATCCTCCTGTCTGAAGCGTTAACCAGTAGGCCACGGCTGCTCACACATGTGCATGTGTGTATGTACATGTGTGCGTGTGTATGTGCCTGTGCTTATGTGCATGTGTGTGTGTGTGTGTCTGCGCCCCTTTTGAGTGACAAAGAGGAGAATGGATGAGTGGAATGTGGGGCGACCATCTGGTCTGGAGGACCCCCAAATCCAGCCCTGCACTACCACTCTTCAGCCTTCCCACAATGCCGTGCGCCCCCCCCTCCCCCCAATCCTCCTCCTTACAGGGGGGGTGAGGAGTGTGCTTGTGTGTGTGTGTGTGTGTGTGTGTGTGTGTGTGTGTGTGTGTGTGAGAGAGGGTGGGGGGGCTTGTGTGTGTGTGTGTGAGAGAGGGTGGGGGGGCTTGTGTGTGTGTGTGTGTGTGAGAGAGGGTGGGGGGGCTTGTGTGTGTGTGTGTGTGAGAGAGGGTGGGGGGGGCTTGTGTGTGTGTGTGTGTGTGTGTGAGAGAGGGTGGGGGGGCTTGTGTGTGTGTGTGTGAGAGAGGGTGGGGGGGCTTGTCCCGGACACAGAGTCTGTGATTTTCTTTCTCTCATCTCAATTAAGTCATTAAAGCCTTTTCTACTCAGGCCTAATGAGCACTGTACAACAGACAGGGCCCTGTTCACACACACACACACACACGCACGCACGCACGCACGCACGCACACGCGCACGCGCACACGCACAGGCACAGGCACACGCACACGCACACGCACACGCACACACACACACACACACAAAAGCCCCCTGCATCTGGAAGTAGTGATTATGAAGGCCAAGGGTGTGTGTAGAGCTGGGGTGGGGTGGGGGGTGTTGGGAGGTTCAATAGGGAGAGAATGAGTAGGTTGTGTGTGTGAGACAGAGAGAAGGAGAGAGAGAGAATGTGTGTGTGTAATAGTATGTATGAGTGTGTATGTGTGTAAGTATGTGGATGAGAGAGTGTGTCTGTGTGTGTGAGAAAGAGAGAGACAGTGGGTGTGTGTGAGAGAGAGAGAGACTGTGTGTATGAGAGAGAGAGTGAGAGAGAGACAGTGTGTGTGTGTGTGTGAGAGCGTGTGTGTGTGTGGGGGGGTTCTGAGAACGATGTGGGGCCGCATACATTTGCATAGCAATGAGCGGAGCTTTGTGGGGCTGGTTATTATGACACATCATGTCTTTATTAGGACGGCCCTAAGTCCAGTCGCTCGCTTTGAGG
>NC_055962.1:38017320-38024820 GCF_018492685.1 Alosa sapidissima | reverse complement strand
CTGAATTTGAGCTTACAGTTCTTTCACCAACCTATGTGTTTTACATTAACTTACAAAATAGATACTTTAGCTTAGTCCTCAGATAGATAAGGGTTGCTGCTTGCTCTGTTAAGGTATTTCTGTCCCTTCCAAACTGCATTGAAATGGTATGTTTAGCAGCCAGAATTTCAGAATTTGCCTTGGAAAATTTGCATGACGCCCCTGCACACACACACACATACACACACACACATTCACAAACACTCACAAACACACACACACACACACACTCACACGCACACACACACACACAGACACATAGGCAAAGGAGTGCTCACACACGCTCGCTCGCTCACACACACACACACACACACACACACACAGCTAAAGGAGTGCTCACAGACACACACACACACACGCACACACACACACACAGCTAAAGGAGTGCTCACACACACACACACACACACACACACACACACACACACACAGCTAAAGGAGTGCTCACAGACACACACACACACAGCTAAAGGAGTGCTCACAGACACACACACACACGCACACACACACGCACACACACACATACACACACACAGCTAAAGGAGTGCTCACACACACACACACACACACAGCTAAAGGAGTGCTCACACACACACACACACACACAGACACACACACACAGCTAAAGGAGTGCTCACAGACACACACACACACGCACACACACACAGCTAAAGGAGTGCTCACAGACACACACACACATACACAGCTAAAGGAGTGCTCACAGACACACACACACAGGAACACACACACGCACACACACACATACACACACACAGCTAAAGGAGTGCTCACACACACGCACACACACACACACAGCTAAAGGAGTGCTCACACACACACACACACACACAGCTAAAGGAGTGCTCACACACACACACACACACACACACACACACACAGCTAAAGGAGTGCTCACACACACACACACACACACAGCTAAAGGAGTGCTCACACACACACACACGCACACACACACACACACACACACAGCTAAAGGAGTGCTCACACACACACACACACACACACACAGCTAAAGGAGTGCTCACAGACACACACACACACACAGCTAAAGGAGTGCTCACACACACACACACACACACAGCTAAAGGAGTGCTCACACACACACACACACGGGCCACCCGCCGGGGGTAGCCGCTCCCTCTGATCAGTGTGTACTCAGCATGTCCGCCCTTGCCGAGGTCACTTCCTGCCAGGGTCAGACACAGCCCATCTCCACAGGAAGTGGTGCGCACCTGCACCTCTGCGCTGGGCGGCTGGCGTAGCGGCGTGTCATCAGGCGCCAGCTTCCTGCGTTATCGCTCCTGTCAGCCCCACACTAGTCATTACATCGCTGATTTATCTCCGCGGACCGCGTCGGGTCACTCTGCACGACCCTCGTCTGCCTCATAAAGTCTCCGTTCGTGTTAGCTGCTGCTTGAGTGGTACGTGTGATTTACACGCCTCAGGAAGGACTGTAATGGCCTGTGCTTCTGACAATCAAGACTCACCCCAACGCCAGCAACCAGGACAAGCGTTTAGGAACGCAAGAGAGCAGGAGAAGTGTATAGGAAGCGTATAGAACGCAAGAGATCAGGAGAAGTGTATAGGAAGCGTATAGGAAGCGTATAGAACACAAGAGAGCAGGAGAAGTGTATAGGAACGCAAGAGAGCAGGAGAAGTGTATAGGAAGTGTATAGAAAGCATATAGGAACACAAGAGAGCAGGAGAAGTGTATAGGAAGCGTATAGAAAGCATATAGGAACACAAGAGAGCAGGAGAAGTGTATAGGAAGCGTATAGGAACGCAAGAGAGCAGGAGAGCAGGAGAAGTGTATAGGAAGCATATAGAACACAAGAGAGCAGGAGAAGTGTATAGGAACGCAGGAGAGCAGGAGAAGTGTATACACTCTAAAAAACATTGGGTTAAAAACAACCCAATTTCAACCCAACCACTGGGTAAATAGTGGTCGAGCCCAGCACTGAGTTATATTACCCCCGCAAATTGGTTTGTTCGGTCAACCCAATGAGTTGGGTTGATAGTCTAACCCAAACATTGGGTTATCGTAACAAAACTGTTAGGTTAAACCTACATAATTGTTGGTTAGGCTATCTTATACAACCCAGGATTTATATTATTTTCACTGTCATTTCTGGGTCATGCTGACCTAATTTATGGGTTATTCTAAGTATCTTATTTTTCTCCTTAATCCAATCATATTAATTGATAATAATTCAAATAAATGTTTGCAAATCATTAATGTTACAATATAATGTTTTTAATCCATCCAATGGGCAACAATAGCCATGCAATGAAATAAAACAGTTATTAAGACATTTGTTTATTTGGCAGTTTATTTTTTGAACAGATAGCTAGAAAAAGCTTGTGATACTTCCATGAAGGCAGGCAGATTCCACCGTCTGTTTTGGGGATCACCCCTGTGAATCAAAGAAAAAAAAAAAGAGTGCATTAATCACTGTTATTAACAGAACTTTATATCAAGATTTTCATGAACCATTATCATTGAATGATGTTGACAAACATTAAAAATCCACCAGGAGACAAAATATTAGCGCAACACACTCGGAAACCATGACAACTTGTAGCTTCTAGTTCTAAAGGACTGATGCTACAACCAGAGCCCGTCTTCTCTGCTACAACCAAAAACACCCAGTAAAGTTATCGTAACACCCCCAATTATCACCACTTTTGTTCAGAAATTCTAAAACAACAATGTTTTTTAACACTTCAAATGGATATTAAGTGACACATACAAGCAAGACGGTGGAAATAAGGGACCGACGGTAATAGGGGGAGTTCCGTTAAGTTACATGGCTATAATATGAAGCTACCCTGAATTAATTAATAAGATGTTTGCCATTATTATTACCGTACGTGTGGCTTGTGAAGAGACTAACATTACTTCAATTGTGTTGGCTAATATTAGCTGACAAACGTTAGCTGCAACCATAGTCTAGGCTACAACCACCACGAAGCATATTTAATTAGCATTGATGCTAGCTATATGGTCTGCTAATGTTAACCAGCTTGCAGGGCTGCCAACTTTTCAAAAAATCTTGGAGTGAGATTTGGTGGGGCCAACCAAAATTTTGCTGCGGAAATTTTTGTTTGGCTCATTCAGCATTATACCGTACAGTAAAAAAAAAACGTACATCAGTGGTTCTCAGGTGTAGGGAGCAGGCATGGACAGATTATGAACTTTCGGGCCCCTGGGCCCACATGTATTAAGGGCTCCCCACTAATTGTCGCACATGTGGAAGGGGGGTTTGGGGGTCCTCCCCCAGAATTTTCTTCATTTGTTTGATGTGATTTCCTGTATTCTGGTGCATTTTGGTAGCTTAGAAATCTAGACACACCCTAGCGGCAGCAAATTACATTTGCTTCCAGGGCTAGTCTAGCAACTCTCCGTTGGCTTGTGAGCTCGAAAAATTAAACTTCTATCAGGCCAATCAAATCGTCTATAGAGTCGTTAGGGGGGCATAACATAATGATTGATGGCAGAGTTGCAACGGTTTGGCTTAAATTCCCTGCTACTTGAAAACAAAGAAGATGGATATTGCTGTTGGCCAACAGTGTGACACGAGTTACGCTTGTTTTGAGATGGCAAAAGTTTGAACTAGCCAACTAGCTCCGTTGGTGGGAAAACGCATGGGACTCAGTGCTGTCCTTTTGCGTGCAGAGGGAATTTGAAAGACAACCGATTATCCCGCCCCTCTGACTGAGCACTGCGAACGGTGAGTGCCCAGACCCTACATTTTAATGTGGGTCTGGCTCGTCAGGCTATTTTGGGGATGGCCAATACTAAATTCAATCAGATTCATAGCCTACATCCTGATGTGTTGATATTGAGGCAATGATTCCATGCAAAGGCTTGGGCTTCAGGGCACCCTGACACCTTGGGCCCCTGGGTCTGGGCCCAGAATGCCCGTGCAGTAATCCATCCCTGGGACCAGGGTCCCAGAGTTAAATGAACATTGGTATCAAAAGGATCTAGCCTACTACTAGGACCATGGGCGTCGGAGGCATTGTGAAAGTGGGTGGGACATTTCAGAGGGGGGGTGTGGGGGTCCTCCCCCAGAAAAAACATTTTGGACTAGATGCAATTTCCTGAATTCTGGCACATTTTAACAGGTTATTTAGATACTTCTATATAACAAAATAAAGCCAGCCTATGAAATTAATAAAAAGTAAATCATGCATAATTTAAAAATAACTCAATAGGCTACTTGGCTACGCAATAAGGTTTCCATTAAAGCACCGCAGACGTTCAGTGAACGCATGAAAGCGGATGGTTTGTTTGAAATCCCGACACTCTTTCAACTACATGGAACGTAATAGTGATCATCAAATACCTCCCCAGATTTCAGTGCCCATCAGTCCGAACATTTAACAATATAATCAAACAGTCCAAAAGTAAATTAAATATCAAACTAAACCGAAAATGTCATGCTTTTGAAGGCCTACCAGTATGCCGCTCCAAGAAACGCATGTCTCAAAATAAAACTCGCATAAGAAATAAAGGGCTGTCTCGAATACAATCCTGCCCCTAAAGGCCTGTACTTTGTCTTAAGACCCCGGCCATAATTTGAGGATTTACAATATCTAAGTAGACAAACTGGCTTCAGATATCCAACAGAGTGAATAGAGATTGTGCAGCTGTGGTTAGTGACGTGATGCTGTTAATGGGGAGTTTTACATAGCCTAGCGTAAACCTATAGGTTATTATTTGGCGTACCTAAAAGGCTTTTTACCTTATCAAAAGTGAGGGGGATGACTGATCTCTTCAACACTGCAGGGGATTTGGCGCTTGTCACTGTGTGTGTGACAGAAGAGGAATGGGAGAATGCGTGTAACAAAACTAACGCATTCTCCCATTCCAAACTAACAATTTTAAAAAGTGGGTGGGTGTTTTGTAAGAATTTAAGAAATGTTTGTATATTTTAACTTTTAAATGCATCAATCAGGTGCACTTTCAAAATAAAATCAGAGGTCAAACTTGCTTATTTTTATGGAAATATTTGTGCTGTAGCCTAAGCTATTTTGCACTTCAGAATTATAACCATGCACACACAGGTGGAATAGTTATGGTGATATTGCAATAAGTTCACAACCACAAAAACATATGCTACATTTCACAGTTCAGAAATGTTCAAAAATGTGTGTACATTTCAGCACTCAATGAAATTATGCAGAAGTGGTCACCTGTGTTATTCAGCTGGTTTATTTAAGATAATATATTGGTCATTGTAATGGCCAGCCTACATGCTATTCCTTTTTCAGGATGTACCCATATCTGCATGATGTGAATGTTTGCATATGGCTTATGTCAGGCTTTATATCAATATTTGTGTCTCGTTATTTGATTTTCTTCATATTTTTGCATTAATGTCACTAGGAAGCATGCCAATATAAATATATTCATTTATCTGTAATGGGATTGGCTGGAACCTGACAATATAAGAACCATGATGGTGGGATAATCTATGGCTGAGCAATTTACAAAAATGTATGTAGGCCTATTGACAAATAGTTTACATTAGAATACATTATAATTTCGCCCCAATGAGGCTATGTAGAAATGTGTTGCAATTTCAAAACCGGATTACTCAGGAACCATTTATTGCACAGAGGCATGCTTTATATCCTCGTATTCAGTACGGTTTGCTGTTTATTGTGATATTGGGTTTGCCACGTGTTGTGTGAAGGGTTAGTGAAATATTAAACCGAGAGTAATGGGTGTGGACTGTGTGCAAAATCCAAATATGATTAGCCTAAATTGCACGTCGGTTCAATGTTATTTTTTCTCGCGAACCATTTATCACAGCAACTTGGCGCTAATATCATTGGAAAGCTTAGATTCCGCACGTTCACCTGATGTGTGATATCATATGTATAGGTTTAGTTTAGTTGAACCTCATCTGCCAGGTATTTGACCTACCAGGTTGACACTTCAGCGTGAAAAATACTCAATAATACTCAAAGCATACCTGAAGCCGGGGAAATGCGGGGGAAATGCGCCTGGGACGGCTTCTGAAGTATATCGCAAATGAGAGAAAATTTAGAAAATTCCACAGACAGGGTGTGCTCTTGAACCCTCTCATCGTCTCTGAAAGCATAACCGTGGCTCAACAGGTAGATCTATAGATAGGCTAAACTCATTTTTCAGGCATCTGACCGACCGGGTTGACACTTCAGCGTGAGAAATCGGGGGTGTGGCGTGTGAGTGTGTGAAACTAATCAAATGCGTGTGTCTCACGGCCAATGCGTGAGAGTTGGCACCTATGCTCAGCTTGGTATGCTCATTTTAGTTCGTTGTAAAAGTTTGTTTTGTTTCTGTCAGCAGTTCATACCCAGTGAACAAAGAACTATGTTTTTATGAGTCTGTCTTTGTGTATATTTAACATGAACAGTAATTGTAAGTTAATGTTAGCTAACGTTAGTTAGCATGAATGACACAATTGTTAACCTGTTTGAGGCTGAACAAAATTGGCAGGCAGAATATCATGAAGGGTAGCTTACATCTCTGGGTGGACTTTTAAAATACGTCTGGATAAAACATTTAAAAAAAGTTAAAGATACATACCTTACGAAATCGCCTGATTTCCATTGCATGCTGACAGCTGGTGGACTGGACGGTTGGAAGAATAACAATGTTTTTTCGAATTCTCAAATAACTATGCAACTGTGTTAAAGTCACCCAGGTGCTGGGTAGTGTACTCCACGTCAGGTGGGAGAGAGGAGGGGCGCTGTCCTAAACTATCAACCCAACAAGCTGGGTTACAGAAAATAACCCAACATGAGTTAAAACAACCCCACTAAATGCCCTGACAGCCTCAACCCAGCGTTTGGGTTGAGAAAATATCCCAGTATTTTTTAGAGTGTAGGAAGCGTATAGAACACAAGAGAGCAGGAGAAGTGTATAGGAAGCGTATAGAACGCAAGAGAGCAGGAGAAGTGTATAGGAAGCGTATAGGACACAAGAGAGCAGGAGAAGTGTATAGGAAGCGTATAGGACACAAGAGAGCAGGAGAAGTGTATAGGAAGCGTATAGAACGCAAGAGAGCAGGAGAGCAAGATCAACAATAAGAGGAAAGACCAGGAAGCAAAACTCCACTCTGCTCGGACAGCCGAGTGTGTGAGTGATCTGAGAGTGTGTGAGTGATCTGAGGGCCCGTCCACACGGAGACGCTTTTTGGGTTAAACACACCGGTTTTGCTTCGTCTTGGCCGAGCGTCCAAACGAATCCTGTAAACGCACTGCCCGAAACCGCACTTTTCTGAAACCTGGTCCCAGAGTGGAAAAATCTGAAACCGTAGCACGTTTGAATTCGTTTGGACAGCGAAACCGCACATCCTGCTTGCGTATCGATGATGTCATCGCCACACCTCAGCTGCCCTGGACTTGCACTTATAGTATTGCCTAACAATACTAGTTTTCATACAT
>NC_055962.1:38007320-38012320 GCF_018492685.1 Alosa sapidissima | reverse complement strand
CCTGCACTAGCCCGTCACCTCACTGGTCAGAGCTCCTGCACTAGCCCGTCACCTCACTGGTCAGAGCCCCTGCACTAGCCCGTCACCTCACTGGTCAGAGCTCCTGCACTAGCCCGTCACCTCACTGGTCAGAGCTCCTGCACTAGCCATGCCCGTCACCTCACTGGTCAGAGCTCCTGCACTAGCCATGCCCGTCACCTCACTGGTCAGAGCTCCTGCACTAGCCCGTCACCTCACTGGTCAGAGCTCCTGCACTAGCCCGTCACCTCACTGGTCAGAGCTCCTGCACTAGCCCGTCACCTCACTGGTCAGAGCTCCTCTACCTGTATCTCAGCACAGCACTGGTCAGACACTCCCTGTTCCAACTCATCTTCTAAGCCTCAGCAGGGCCTCCGTACATCTCCCCTGTTTGTCCCAGCAGGGCCTCCGTACATCTCCCCTGTTTGTCCCAGCAGGGCCTCCGTACATCTCCCCTGTTTGTCCCAGCAGGGCCTCCGTACGTCTCCTATTTGTTACATCACTGCTGTGACAGCGAATGGAGCGATGAGGTCATGCCTGGGGCGTGGCCACAACAGACCCCAAGACAGAGATCTGAGGGTGTGTGTGTGTGTGTGTGTGTGTGTGTGTGTGTGTGTGTGTGTGAAGGACAAACAATAAAGCCAACCTGACCAGCAGCAATATGAAACAGAGGTCAACCGAGACACACACACAACACACACACACACACACACACACACAGGAGATGGTGAAGGAGAAATGGAGACAGAAAAACAGGATAATGAGGAGAAAGAGGAGAGATTGTGAAAGAGGGATAGAGAAGAGGAGCAGGAAGGAGAGATTGTGAAAGAGGGATAGAGAAGAGGAGCAGGAAGGAGAGATTGTGGTAGATGACTCACTGACTGAGGGAAAGACAGTAAGACAATAAGAAGAGAGAGAGAAATAAAGATGAAGAGATGAAGAGAGGACATGAGAGAGAGAAATAAAGATGAAGAGATGAAGAGAGGACATGAGAGAGAGAAATAAAGATGAAGAGATGAAGAGAGGACATGAGAGAGAGAAATAAAGATGAAGGGATGAAGAGAGGACATGAGAAAGACTGATGTAAAGAGTGACAGAAAGATGAATAGAGAGAGAAAGAGATGTACAGATAGTAAGAAAAAGAGGAGAGAATAGAAGAAAGAGAGAAAGAGAGAGAGAGAGAAAGAGAGAGGGCAGGAGGGAGAGAAGGAGGGATGCAGTGAAAGAGAGAGAGAAAGAGGAAGGTTGTTTCAGGGAGACCCTTGCTATTGTCCTTACTCATGAGACCAGACCTCTGGTCTGACACACACACACACACACACATGCACGCTGGTCTCAAGGCTGCACTGTGGGCTCGGGGAGGCACACACTCACGGTCAGTTGAGCACTCCCCCTCTCACACACACACACACAGTGGAGTGCTGCAGTGGTACTCTATGCTGCAGGTTGCAAGTGTCAGAGCGCATCACACAAGCCCTGTCACTGACCTCAAGACATACCACAGTTCATATCATGCCACACACACACACACACACACACACACACAGAGAGCTCATATCATGCCACACACACACACACACACAGAGAGAGAGAGAGAGAGAGAGAGCTCATATCATGCCACACACACCCTCTGGCTCACACACACACACACACACACACAACACAGGGATCCTTTCACAATGATACACACATTAAGGGTAGTTGGAACATTCCCAGGGGGGAGATGGCACAGACAAGTCTCTTAAGGGAGACCACACACACACACACACACACACACACACACACACACACGGCCAGGGGTTGTTGATAGAGCTACCAGGTGCAGGGTCTTGTGCTAAAAGAGACGGGCGATTAGGATCCGTCACTACTAGTGTGTCCCTGTGGCAGACGGTTACTGTGCCTGTGTGTGTGTGCCTGTGTGTGTGTGCCTGTGTGTGTGTGTCTGTGTAGAGAGGGGATTAGAACCCGTCGCTCCTGGTGCAGCCATGGATCTGACCCCAAACAGACTCACACACACACACACACACACAATCACATTAAACACACACACACACACACACCTGGGCATGTTAACACACACACACACACACTCACCTGGGCATGTTAACACACACACACACTCACCTTCACAAACTACACTCACACACACACCTGGGCATGTTAACACACACACACACTCACCTTCACAAACTACACACACACACACACCTGGGCATGTTAACACACACACACACTCACCTTCACAAACTACACTCACACACACACCTGGGCATGTTAACACACACACACACTCACCTTCACAAACTACACTCACACACACACCTGGGCATGTTAACACACACACACACTCACCTTCACAAACTACACTCACACACACACACACTCACCTTCACAAACTACACTCACACACACACCTGGGCATGTTAACACACACACACACTCACCTTCACAAACTACACACACACACACACCTGGGCATGTTAACACACACACACACCTGGGCATGTTAACACACACACACACCTGGGCATGTTAACACACACACACTCACCTTCACAAACTACACTCACACACACACCTTAACACCCTCAGCAGCCCTACAACAATTAACATTCACACACACACCTGGGAATCACACACACACACCTGACCTGTATGATTTGCAGGCTCATTTGAGCTGTGATTGACAGGCTGGTCTGATCCCTGTGTGTGTAATGAGGTGCAGTAGGCAGTCATTTGCCCTCATGCCCCCCTGCCTACTCACACCTGCCCCATCTGCCCCCTGCATCGCTGGGATGAGCAGTCAGATCTGCCCCCAAGATCTACCCCATCCTCCCAGATCTGCCCCATCCTACCAGATCTGCCCCAGGCACACGTTCCCCGTCAGGAGAGGCCTCTGATTAGGGCCGAAAAGCTTTCAGTCATTAAGAGACATTCACACACACACACACACTGGACTGATGTAAAATGTGTGTGCAACGTCTAATTACCACAAATCTGCACGTATCTGTGTCAGGAGAGATGTCACCCAACACACCTCACTGCTAATCAGTGTGTGTGTGTGTGTGTGTGTGTGTGGAGATGGAAACAAACGAGAGGGAACGTGGGAGACAGAGAGAGTGAGAGAGAAGAAGGTAGAGACAGAAAGGAGAGAGAGAGAGAGAGAGAGAGAGAGAGAGAGAGAGGGTGTAAAGAAAGGGAGTAAGGGGCTAGATGAGAGGAGTGTGTGTGTGTGTGTGAGGATGAGAGGATTGCATAGAGGAGTGTGTGTGTGTGAGGATGAGAGGATTGCATGGAGGAGTATGTGTGTGTGTGTGTGTGTGAGGATGAGAGGATTGCATGGAGGAGTGTGTGTGTGTGTGAGGATGAGAGGATTGCATGGAGGAGTATGTGTGTGAGGATGAGAGGATTGCATGGAGTATGTGTGTGTGTGTGTGAGGATGAGGATTGCATGGAGGAGTGTGTGTGTGTGTGTGTGTGAGGATGAGAGGATTGCATGGAGGAGTATGTGTGTGTGTGTGTGTGAGGATGAGAGGATTGCATGGAGGAGTGTGTGTGTGTGTGAGGATGAGAGGATTGCATGGAGGAGTATGTGTGTGAGGATGAGAGGATTGCATGGAGGAGTGTGTGTGTGTGTGTGTGATGATGAGAGGATTGCATGGAGGAGTATGTGTATGAGGATGAGAGGATTGCATGGAGTATGTGTGTGTGTGTGTGAGGATGAGGATTGCATGGAGTATGTGTGTGTGTGTGTGTGTGTGAGGATGAGAGGATTGCATGGAGGAGTATGTGTGTGTGTGTGTGTGTGTGTGAGGATGAGAGGATTGCATGGAGGAGTGTGTGTGTGTGTGTGTAAGGATGAGAGGATTGCATGGAGGAGTATGTGTGTGTGTGTGTGTGTTTGTGAGGATTGCATGGAGGAGTATGTGTGTGTGTGTGAGGATGAGAGGATTGCATGGAGGAGTATGTGTGTGTGTGTGTGTGTGTGAGGATTGCATGGAGGAGTATGTGTGTGTGTGTGTGTGTGTGTGTGTGTGAGGATGAGATGATTGCATGGAGGAGTATGTGTGTGTGTGTGTGTGAGGATGAGAGGATTGCATGGAGGAGTATGTGTGTGTGTGTGTGAGGATGAGAGGATTGCATGGAGGAGTATGTGTGTGTGTGTGTGAGGATGAGAGGATTGCATGGAGGAATATGTGTGTGTGTGTGTGTGAGGATGAGAGGATTGCATGGGGGATGAAATGATGTTTGAATGTCCTCTGACCCCTGAAGAGTCAGAACAATGACAGTCCTGTGTGTGTGTGTCCCTAGAGCACGAGATGACACTCCTAAAGAGCCTGTGTCACTCCAGTTGAGTGTCTTACTGGCCTGATAAGAGCCAACAGACCCCCTCCCACACACACACAGCCTTCAGGTAATAGACCCCCCACACACACTCAAACAAATCTGTCAATCACACTCACACACACAAACACATCCACCCGAGACTGAAAGTGGTGTTTAGAAAAGAAGAGTGCAACACACACACACACACACACACACACACGAGGTGTTTAGAAAAGAAGAGTGCAACACACACACACGAGGTGTTTAGAAAAGAAGAGTGCAACACACACACACACACGAGGTGTTTAGAAAAGAAGAGTGCAACACACACACACACACACACACGAGGTGTTTAGAAAAGAAGAGTGCTACACACACACACACACACGAGGTGTTTAGAAAAGAAGAGTGCAACACACAGACACCACAGGAGGCTAATGACACACACACACACGAGGTGTTTAGAAAAGAAGAGTGCTACACAGGAGGCTAATGACACACACACACACACACAAGGTGTTTAGAAAAGAAGAGTGCTACACACAGACACCACAGGAGGCTAATGACACACACACACACGATGTGTTTAGAAAAGAAGAGTGCTACACAGGAGGCTAATGACACACACACACACACACACACACACGAGGTGTTTA
>NC_055962.1:37987320-37994820 GCF_018492685.1 Alosa sapidissima | reverse complement strand
AACACACGGGAGAGGGAGAGAGGGAGAGAGAGAGAGAGAGAGAGAGAGAGAGAGAGAGAGAGAGAGAGAGAGAGAGAGAGTGAGAGAGTGTGAAAAGAAAGAAAGTGAGGCCGAGAGGGCAATAGGGAGACGTGTTCTAAGGAAAGGTGAGGAAAGGGTTAACTGGACCCAGCAGCCTGCCCCCCCACTCCACATCACACACAGAGAATGGCGGCCCCTACTGGACAGAGAATGGCGGCCCCTAGTGGCCTCTGAGAGAATGGCGGCCCCTACTGCCTCTCTGTGGAACTAACAACTCTAACTGGTCAAAGACAGAATTTTGTGATGTCATACATCATATTGCTTTGCCCATATTGAAACTTTACAGTCATGCCAATAAAGCTCTTTGCATTTGAATTTAGAGTGAGAGAGCCAGACGAGAGAGAGAGAGAGAGAGAGAGAGAGGTCTACACTAGGTGAGGAGGGAGAGCACATGTTAGCGTGCTGACCTGGAGCGCAGTACATGTTGGCGATGGCCTCCCGGTCGTACGACTCCTCCACTTCGCTCCAGCTGCAGAAGAACGTCAGCTGGATGTGACCTGCAGGACAGAGAAACAGGACGTCTACAGGACAGCAGTACAGAGAGACGTCTACAGGACAGCAGGACGTCTACAGGACAGAGAAACAGGACGTCTACAGGACAGCAGCACAGAGAAACAGGACATCTACAGGACAGAGAAACATGACAGCTACAGGAAGTCTACAGCACAGAGAAACAGGACGTCTACAGCACAGAGAAACAGGACGTCTACAGGACAGAAACAGGACGTCTACAGGAAGTCTACAGGACAGAGACACAGGATGTCTACAAGACAGCAGGACAGAGAAACAGGACGTCTACAGGACAGCAGGACAGAGAAACAGGACGTCTACAGCACAGAGAAACAAGATGTCTACAGGACAGAGAAACAGGACAGCAGCACAGAGAGTAGTCTACATGACAGCAGGACGTCTACAGCACAGAGAAACAGGACGTCTACATGGAGATGACCTTTATGCCCCAAAGGTAACCTGCTGACCCAGGTAACTTTGGGAGTAACTGCTGATGTCTAGAAACAACAGCTGCTTAGTGCAGTGTTGGATTAAAGTGTTGTTTGGAGATCAGTCACTCCTGAAGTTGCCTAGGTAACCTGGATGTAGCCTCACCCTGTAGTACTCCTACTCCTGAAGTTGCCTGGGTAACCTGCGTAACCTGGGTAACCTGGGGAAGCCAGTAGCCTCACCCTGTAGTACTCCTACTTCTGAAGTTGCCTGGGTAACCTGGGTAACCTGGGGATGCCAGTAGCCTCACCCTGTAGTACTCCTACTCCTGAAGTTGCCTGGGTAACCTGCGTAACCTGGGGATGCCAGTAGTCGTGCTCTGTAATAGCTCTCAGGTACCAGTGTTCCTAGCTGATGCAGCACAATCTCCATCAAAGCAATCATTCTGGACACAGGACCTGGACGTTACTAATGAACCAACCAACAACCACCAACTAACCCACCCTTACAGCAGCACTTTACACTCAACAGCACCAACAACCACCAACTAACCCTTACAGCAGCACTTTACACTCAACAGCACCAACTAACCCTTACAGCAGCACTTTATACTCGTCCACTGGTCACTCGAGGGGAACACTCGTCCGCTGGTTTTAACGCCACCTCTCTCTGGAGGTGAAGATGAACCCCAACAGATGTGTGAGCTCCAATGGTCCAAACGACCTCCACTACCCTCACACACACACACACACACACACACGCACACACACACACACACACACCTCTGCTCACCCTGGTACAGTAGTTTCCAGCCCTGAGCATTAGCGTAATGAGTTCTTTTTGGTGGCTAGCGGTGTCATTAAGACTAATGCTCTCGTTAGCCATCACAGGCCATTAGAACACCACACACAGCCCTGATGATGCCACCCAGACACAATGCTACACATACAACTCTTATTACACATGTGCATGTGTTAGGGTGTGTGTGTGTGTGTGTGTGTGTGTGTGTACCTCTGTCGGTGAGCAGCAGGTTGCTGGGGTTCAGGTCTCTGCAGATGAGTGTGTCTGTGTGTGTGTGTGTGTGTGTGCGTGCGTGCGTGCGCGCGCGCGCAAGTTTTTGTGTGGGTGTGTGTGTGTGAGTGTGAGTGTGAGTTTGTGTGTGTGTGTGTGTGCGCATGAGTGTGTGTGTACCTGTGTCGGTGACAGGGTTCGTACACCTATTCCAAGATCAAATTCAAGCACTTTTCAAGCACTTTCAAGGTCAATTTTCAAGCTTTTCAAGCACTTTACAGCGGTGGCAAATGACATATTATACGAATATACTAACTCAAAATGATTTTTACTTTTTTATCATTTAGAGATGGGTTTAACAGACAAATAAAATAAAATAAGTAAATACTCACTCAACAAATAACTATTCTTTGCTGAATATGTGAACTCAAACTAATGTTAAGGCTCGCTCTTTCATGACCGTCAAGACTGATTATGTCTCTGCAGATGAGTGTGTGAGTGTGCGCATGTGTGTGTGTGTGTGTACCTGTGTCGGTGAGCAGCAGGTTGCTGGGGTTCAGGTCTCTGCAGATGAGGCCCTGCTGGTGCAGTGTGTCCAGCGCGCTCACCATCTCCACAGCCCAGCCGCGCACAAACTCCTCAGGTATGCGCACCTGAGCGGCCGCCTTGCTCAGCTCGTCCAGCTCACGGAACAGCTGCGACACGTTCCGCCCCGGGTCCACACACACGCCCGCACCCGCGTCCGAGTCGCGCCGGGACACACACACACCCGCCTCGCACCGGACCCCGGGGACCGCCCCCCCCAGAGCCTCCATCTCCGCACCCCCACACAGGCGCAGAGGCGCCGGGTCAGAGCCGGGATCAAACCGCCCCGACGCTTCGCTGGCGTCCGCGAAGGGGATGTCATCGCTGGAGCCCGAGGGAGGGCCAGTCGCAGCCCTGCTGCTGGGGGAATGTCCACAGGGTTGGAGCTGGCGGCCATCTTGGCTCTGGAGGGCGGGCTGCAGCACGAGCCCCCCGTAGAGTTCTGGGTGGAGTAAGCCGAGGACGACAGCGCGTCCTGCTCCAGCGACCAATCAGGGTCGGCCTCCTGGCCCATGTCATGGTCCAGCAGCAGCACATCCGGCTGGCCACGCTTGGGCGAGGGCTTGGGCTCGATCGCCATGGCGACGCCAGCTGCGACCAGCTCCTCCTCCAGAGGGTCGGCGCCCCCCCCCACCCCGGGCAGGTTGACCAGCAGGTCGGGAGGCCCCGCCTCCTCCGGGCCGACCCCGTTCCCCCCGCCGACCGCTTCCGTGAAGGAGATGACCGGCACCGACTCGTTGGAGGCCCGATCGCTGTCGAAGCGCCACAGGTCCGCAAGGTGACCCTTGACCTCCACCACCTCGGCCAGGTCCAGCAGCGACTCCGTGACCTCGGAGCCCAGGTCCGAGGTGGACAGGTCGTGGCCGGGGTCGTGGAGGAGGAGGACCTCGCTGGCGCTGTCCTTGCTGTCGATGCGGAAGAACTCCATGGGCGTGCGTTTGGAGCCGACGGACGCGCTGACCGGCTCCGGGGCCTGAGCGAACACGTCGCCCCCCTCGCTCCCCGCCCTCGTCCGCGAAGAACAAACACACGTCCTGCCCCGCGGGCGACGACAGGCTGTCCGTTGCTAAGCAACAGCTTGGTCCGCGGGGCCGTCGGCACGACGACCGTGACGGAGCCTCCGTTGACCTCCTCCTCCGCCGTCTCCCGTCCGGCCTGGCCAAGAGCCTCGGGCTCCACCTTGTCCTGCTCGTACTCCACGCACAGCGGTCAGGTAGCTGTTGGTGCCCCTCTCCTCCTCCCCCCGCACCTCCAGCGGCGCACCCTTGTGGTAGCACTCGTCCCCCAGCCCGGGGCTCCCTCCGTGGGCCGCGGCCAGCAGCAGGCTGGGCCCCTGGGGCTGGAAGGTGGAGGGGCCGGCGAGGGCCCCTGGGCCCACTGAGTCCGCGCTGCCCGAGCTGCCCAGGCCAGGGGCCAGGGGGCCCACAGGGTGCACGGCTGCCGTGTGGGACTTCTGTATGAAGGGGATGTCACAGCTCTCGTCAGGACTGCTGCTGCGCAGGTACTTACTGATGTGGGACCACAGCTTCCCACCTGAGAGGAGAGGAGGAGAGGAGAGGAGGAAGAGAGGAGAGGAGAGGAGAGGAGAGGAGAGGAGAGGAGAGGAGAGGGAGAGGAGAGGAGGAGGAGAGGAGGAGGGAGAGGAGAGGAGAGAGAGGAGAGGAGGAGAGGAAAGGAGAGGAGAGGAGGAGAGGAGAGGAGGAGGAGAGGAGAGGAGAGAGGAGAGGAGGAGGAGAGGAGGAGAGGAGAGGAGAGGAGAGGAGAGAAGAGGAGAGGAGGAGAGGGGAGGAGAGGAGAGAAGAGGAGAGAGGAGAGGAGAGGAGGAAAGGAGAGGAGGAGGAGGAGAGGAGAGGAGAGAAGGAGAGGAGGAGGAGAGGAGAGGAGAGGAGAGAAGAGGAGAGGAGAGGAGGAGAGGAGGAAAGGAGAGGAGGAGGAGGAGAGGAGGAGGAGAGGAGGAGGAGAAGAGAGGAGTGGAGGGAGGAAGAGATGAGAGAAGAGGAGAGGAGGAGAGGAAAGGAGAGGAGAGGAGGAGAGGAGATGAGAGGAGGAGAGAAGGAGAGAGGAGGAGAGGAGTGGAGAGGAACAGAGAGGAGAGGAGAGGAGAGGAGGAGAGGAGGAGAGGAGAGGAGAGGAGGAGGAGAGAGGAGGAGAGGAGTGGAGAGGAACAGAGAGGAGAGGAGAAGGGTTGAGATATCAGGAGAGGAGTAAGGGGGAGAGAGAGCATGTAATCGCTAAAAGTTGCTGAATTTCATTACCACTCCATGATCTCTTGTGTTCGTGTCTAAATCTGATCTCTCGTGTCTAAATCTGATTTCTTGTGCGTGGAGCAAGATACCTTAGAGGCCATTTACTGGCACATACTTACGGGTCTGTCACACACACACACACACACACACCCAGGTCAGCTTGGGCATACATAAAAAAATGATGTCCCAATTCAGACTAGAGAATCAACTGCTGTGTGTGTGTGTGTTAAACACAGACACACACACAGATGCTGGCACTGGCACACACACACAAACACACACACAAACACACACACAGACAGACATAGCACAGTGCAGCTGTGTGAGGTGAGTAATTGTGAAGCAACATCTGCTGCTGGATGAGAATGAATTGGGCGGCGTGCTAACCTCATCATAGGGGCCTGGGGAGATCCTTCCCATCAGCCTGTGAATGTCAGTCAGGACACGCCGACACTCAGATGGGACTGGCCTCACTTAGCGTTCACCTGCTCCAAACACCTCCCTAGCGTGCCTCACACTAGCATTAGCCTATTTCAGACACTTCCCTAGCGTGCCTCACACTAGCATTAGCCTATTTCAGACACTTCCCTAGCGTGCCTCACACTAGCATTAGCCTATTTCAGACACTTCCCTAGCGTGCCTCACACTAGTGTTAGCCTGCTCCAATCACTTACCTGACGTGTCCCACATTAGCATTACGGTGTGTTTCCACACACCGAAATCTCGCGTCGCTATCATTGAGGTTGAATGGAGACGAAATTCGCCCTGGTTGGGCGAAATGAAAGCGAATCGCCGAGGCAGCCGAAACAAAATTGGCCAAAGTTTAACTTTATTTAAATGAGGACCATTCGAGAACCAATCAGGTCCGTGTCTTTGTGTTTGGAGGCGGGAGTTACAAAAAAGTCTGACCAAGATGGTGGAGACTACCTGAGCTGTAACACGAAAATTTGTATGTGATTAAAATGTTTCTACACGAACATTGGCACTTGTATCAACACAAATTGTGGTTTATATGCCACACGAACTTAGTCAGACCACATACACCACTAAATAGACCACCATTATGTTAGTTTAAGCACTCGATCTTTTTAGCTAGCTGACAGGCGAAATGCTAGTATTTTAGGACATTGGATTGCATTGTAAACCAAGCTAGACAGCTAGGCTACATGCTGCAACACAGGTTTGAAATATATTATGTCTTATTGACCTTGTTGTTTCTATGAACATGAATTGTTGTTTATAGGCAACATCAACTTAGTCGATGCATAAAGACCCCTGGATATCTTCATTAAGTACTTAAACATTTGAATTAGCTGAATAGCCTAATTAGCTCGCTTGCCACCACTGGCTAGACACTGCAGTCAAAAGGTTAGCGGTTTCGCCGTCACGCCCCCGAGGCGAAATTTCGCTGGCCGAAAATCGCGAGGTGTTTCGCTGTGTGGAAACCCACCGTTAGCCTGCTCCAAACACTTCCCTAGCACACACACACACACACTAGGGGTGGGCGATATGGACAAAAAATAATATCTCGATATTTTTTGTGATTTTGACGAAAACGATAATTAGTCGATATCCTTTAAAAAAATGTTTTTGTTAAAGTCTGAGTTACTTTACAGCTCATTATTTATGAATAGCATCATTACAATAATAACCAATAACCTAACCTGTGACTTTTTATAACCAAATCAACCAATGCATGGTCACTCTGACACATTTCCAATTCTGCCCCCACTTGTGTTTGTGGCAATGACATGGTCTAGCCAGCTACATTAGAGAAGATGAATAGGCCTAACAGTTTCCCAAGAGAAAGTCTGAAGCTGAAATTCCTTTCAAACCTTTACATAGGATTCACTGTAAAACTAAGAGCAGACCAACAGAGTAGCCTACATCTCAGTTATTTCCTTATATGTTTGTTTTAGAGCAATCACGTAGGTTAGCATTCCAAGTTACAGAATAGAAACTAATGCGTTAGCTTATGGCTAATGTATATGAGAAATCCCATAGAGATGCTAACGGTTGGCATAATCGGTAAACGTAGATATTTAGAGCGAACTTCAGTCCATTTACAAAAGAGTTACATGAGAATAGTTATTTGTTTACAACTGACTATTAAAATACTCAAAGGCTAATGTTTTCTCTCCATATAATGGATATAATTGTCTCGTCAATGCTACTTGAACAGAAGTAGCCGCATAAAATCCCAAGTAGGCTACTCTTGCTGCACAAAATAAACATTAGGCGTGCGTGGGACAACGTTGTGACCCACTAGTGATCACGTGACACTTGCTCTGCTGCACTTCTCCCACATAGCCTACCTCCTGGGAATGTATGAGTCTTCAGTGCGTGATTTCGAGTGTTTTTTCCACATAAGTAATTTAAATACTCGATAATGTCAATTTGCACATGTTAAAACAACAATCACGATATTATCGCAGACGATATATATCGCCCACCCCTACCTCACACTAGTGTTAGCCTGCTCCAATCACTTACCTGACGTGTCCCACATTAGCATTAGCCTGCTCAAAACACTTCCCTAGCATGCCTCACACTAGCATTAGCCTATTTCAGACACCTCCCTAGCGTGCCTCAAACTAGTGTTAGCCTGCACTAAACACTTTCCTAGCATGCCTCATGT
>NC_055962.1:37977320-37982320 GCF_018492685.1 Alosa sapidissima | reverse complement strand
AGCTTGGGATTTCTCAGGAACAGAGGCGTGTAGAAATACACGGTTTGCACCCACTGAGAGCTTAAATTCTCACCTTTTAAACAAGCCATTGTATGTGTTCATAGCTATAACACAGAATATGCTGTGGCTGTACAAAAACCATCAACAATGGTCTAGATTGCTGGCACTCTAGGACAAAGCTTCCGAAAACAGCTTGGCATTCAATGAGTTAAGGGAAAAAACTGCAAACCTACATGGCCCTTTGATCTGAAACATTTAAGAGTGAGCAAAAAAATAAGAAATCAGGAAGGGGGCTTCCTGAAAAAAGTGATAACCACTTTTTCCCACCACTGTATATACGCAAACACCACACCGCATTGGACTCTAGAACGTATGTCAACAGTGCCGCCATATTGACATAATGACATAATTTGGCTGACACCAGACATAATTTCACTGCATTTCTTACTTCCAGTAACTATATGCATGTGACAATAAACTTCCTTGTATATTGCTGAGGGCAACAATCGAGCGCTAAATCACTGGAGGCCAATACAGAAACAGGCGTCTGAGTGGAACTGAGTGGAAATGATCGGAGAACAGACATTGTGGGCTTTGTACAAATCGTAGCGCCTTCTGGACGTGTGGGGATGACCTTGTACATGTAAAATAGCACATTTATGTTTTTTGTTGTTGTATTCGGCAGTCTTATAAAGGCTTGTAGAGAACAAGTTTGGAGCTGGCTAGCAGTAATAGTCCAGTCATTTTAAGCCAAAATAGGGGCCAACGTTGAAGAAAACTTATACACTGATTTTGTATCCTCAATATGTCCAGAGTAAGGGGAAAAAAACCCCGAAGAATCCCAATAGGAAAGAGTTTAGACAAAAGACCTAAATATACCCTATTCATGCGCCTATACAGTATTTTTCAAATTTGCAAATTAGCTATACGTAATTACATTACACCCTGTTTGCCCAAGTTAACAAACAATTTCAAAAAACTTGTAATACATTTTTTGTTGTAATTTTCATGGTGATGAAAACACACACACACACACACACACACACACACACAACTTACCTCCATACTCCACACACACACACACACAGCTAACTGACCTCCATACTCCGCACACACAAGCACAACTGACCTCCATACTCCGCACACACACACACAACTGACTTCCATACTCCACACACACACACACACACACAACTGACCTCCATACTCCACACACACGCACATACACACACACACCGCTAACTTACCTCCATACTCCGCACACACACACACACACACACACACACCTGACCTCCATACTCCACACACACACACACACACCGCTAACTGACCTCCATACTCAACACACACACACACCGCTAACTGACCTCCATACACACACGCACACACACACACACACACGCAACGGACCTCCATACACACACACACAACGGACCTCCACGCACACACGCACACACACACACACATACAACGGACCTCCATACTCCACACACACACACACACACACAGCTAACTGACCTCCATACTCCGACTGACTGGTGACGGTCAGGTCATCCACTCCACCGATGTCTCTCTGGACTGCAGTAAAGAACAGCAAACATTTACACAACTATTAATAACTAACAATAACCTATATAATATAATAGTAGTATATATATATACTACTACTATACATACTACTATGTCCTTGTTTTCATCATTAATGTTGTAAATGACTGTTTGCTGATCTTTAATGCAATTTCTACATTGCCCATTATCAGCAACCATTCATCCAATGTTCCAAAGGCATATTCTGTTTACTAATCTGATATCATTTTAAAAGGCTAACTGAGAAAGCATTGGAGAACCCTTTAGCAAAGAACTGAAAACTACTGCCCTAATTAAAAAAACAATGCAACTGATCTCAGCTGCTATCCTGTCTATAATGGAGTGGAAAGGAAATTTCTAAGTGACCCCAAACTTTTGAATGGCTTCTGTGTGTGTGTGTGTGTATACACATATATATTTATTTTTTCCTCACACCACTCATCTCCACTGAGGTCAGAATGTTGGAAAAAATGACCAGAGCCCTGTGTGGTCATACAGCGGCCTCTAGTGGGTGTGTTATGAACTGCAGGCACAACCCCTCTGATCAGGTCACGGCTTCAGTAGTCACGGCAATAACACACCAGAATGCTGAACTAACAGCCGACACCATCACTCCACAGCTGAACAGTGGAAACCACTCAGAGAGTCGGAACAAAACAGCGCTTACAATGGCCATGGCAATCACACATCAGAATGCTGAACTAACAGCCAACACTAAGCAGAGCGGACAAATCAGTGTAGTGGGAGAGGCTGAAATCGACTCTCTTCTGAGTCTCTCTTCAGTGGCTCTCTTATCGACTCTTTTCTGAGTCGTAATGAAGTGGTTCTCTATATTGACTCTTTTCTGAGTCGTAATGAAGTGGTTCTCTATATTGACTCTCTTCTGTGTCTTAATGCAGTGGTTCTCTATATCGACTCTCTTCTGAGTCTTGATGCAGTGGTTCTCTATATTGACTCTTTTCTGAGTCTTGATGCAGTGGTTCTCTATATCGACTCTTTTCTGAATCGTAATGAAGTGGTTCTCTATATTGACTCTCTTCTGTGTCTTGATGCAGTGGTTCTCTATATTGACTCTTTTTGAGCTTCACAACCCCGATCCAAGATGGCGGCCATGTTGACGCATACTTAGAGCACAAGGCGACATATACATTATGTATATTTGTGTTTGTGTGTGCGTGTGCGTGTGTGTGTGTGTGTGTGTTTTGTCCCACAGATAGAATAGCAAATTCCATTGTAGTGTGTGTGTGTGTGTGTGTGTGTGTGTGTGTGTGTGTTTTGTCCCACAGATAGAATAGCAAATTCCATTGTAGTTTTACTGCTGTGCTTTTAGATCCGATTTGAATTGAGACTGTTTGTTCTGTCAGATTTGGATTGAAATTTGAGTTCTGTATAAGGCTACTTGTTCTGAGAAGCAGGTGGATGAGGCTTCTTTATAAACCATCAAATGGTGCTGCGAACACGTTGCACATTATGTCCATAACAGTAATTCCTGACCATAAACAGCAATGCACAGCTAAAGACTTCTGTTGCCCAGCCCCCTCACCTTCAGAGCTGCAATCTGATAGGCTGTCAGCAAGGAAGTGGGAAAAAGGCTCTGCGGGCCCGATGAGTTCTGAGCCGTCCTGGACCTCTCCGTCCTGAAACAGCAGCGACAGCAACAACCAATCAGTGGGGAGAGTCAGAAGGGGTTTCCGTGACAACCTCCATGACGACAGGAATGCTTGTGGGACAGAAGTTTCAGAACATTCCAGCAGGCGTGAAATCTCACTGATGCACCAAACAAAGCACTGTCTGTGGAGAGCCTGAGAACACCTCAGCATCTAGCGTGCACGCACACGCACGCACGCACGCACACACGCACGCACGCACGCACGCACACACGCACACACGCACGGAACTTTAACATTTGCTACATGGGAGCGATCTTGCAGAGCAACTTGCAAGTAGTTAGCTTCAGTTATCTTCAGGATCTTATATGGGCAAAGATTACAGCTTTGGAGACAAACTCACAGCACACAAATGACCCTCTGTGTGCCCAAACTGTCAAGGGACTTTTATTTTGAACTGACATCGGCCTAGACACCAAAGTTTCAAGGAACTTTTATTTTGACGCACCGCCTCTGTGTCTGGCTAAACATGCAAAAAGGATGCAAAAGCGCCTATTTCACTTAGCACATGTTCTGAACACTCTACATTCATAAACATAAGATCATAAATAAATATCATGTGTAAGCAGTTTGTTTAACTTAAACGTCCGGCCTCATGCTAACTTCACCGTCATAGGCTACCTAATTCACCCGAGTCCCCCCGTAATAACCAGAGTGTTGCGAGTCATTATCAAACGTAACCTCTATGTAGATAGTAAGTGCATGTTGTGTGTGATGTCTGTATGCTACTGAGACCTTGAATTTCCCCTTGGGGATCAATAAAGTATCTATCTATCTATCTATCTACATCCTGAAGAATGAGAGGGTCTGAGAGGGTCTGATTTTAACTTAGTCGCTGACTCAAAATCAAAACAATTCCAAGATGACTGGGTGTTGTGCCTTAACAATGTGCAAGTGCAAGTTATTACTTCGCCCATGATATGAGGCTAGCTTACTGATCAAGTGAAGATTTTGCGGCGGTACTCAGTCTAGGAGCGCCAATTTGGATATTCATTGTTTAAAAAATTGTGAAATTGCAAAATCATGAAATTATGCATTTTACCTTTTAATGGCCTTCATTTTTGCTAAATTGGTTTACTACATTTTAATTTTTTTTTTTAATACCCCGCAGACACCCTATAGAACATGAAACACACACACACATTTCACACAAGCGCACACGCACGCACGCACACACACACACACACACACACACAACAAACATCACTTTTCCATCCACCACACACTGAGAATCTCTCTCTGCGACACAGATTTACCTGCTGGCTGCTGTACAGCTCTGGGATAATAATAAATAATATAATACGTTTATTTTATATAGCACCCTTCTCAAACCCAAAGTCGCTTAACATAGTAGAAGGAAAGCTATATTTGATATTTGCATGCACGCACACACACACACGTACCTTGAAGAAGTCCTTGATTTCCATCCCGCTCACTCTCTCACACACACACACACACACACACACACACACGTCTGTGTACCTTGAAGAAGTCCTCGATGTGTTGACTGCTGTAAAGTGCTGGGATGTTTGCACTGAACTGCAGCAGGTCCTCTGAACACTGCCTCCTCTCCTCGATCACAGAGTCATCAAAACGACCTACACACGCGTGCGCGCGCACACACACAGCATCATGAACAAATCCATGCTCAGAGTAGTATAATCTCACACATCCAGTTCATGATGGTAACATCAGCAGCGTCCTCTTCACAATGGTCACCACAAATGGTCAAACAAATGCACACAC
>NC_055962.1:37912320-37972320 GCF_018492685.1 Alosa sapidissima | reverse complement strand
ACACACCCACACAGAGATCAACCCATACACACACTAATCAACAGACTCTCTGTCTCACACACACACACACACACACACACAGAGATCAACCCATACACACACTAATCAACAGACTCTCTGTCTCACACACACACACACACACACACAGAGATCAACCCATACACACACTAATCAACAGACTCTCTGTCTCACACACACACACACACACACACACAGAGATCAACCCATACACACACTAATCAACAGACTCTCTGTCTCACACACACACACACCCACACACAGAGATCAACCCATACACACACTAATCAACAGACTCTCTGTCTCACACACACACACACACCCACACACAGAGATCAACCCATACACACACTAATCAACAGACTCTCTGTCTCACACACACACACACCCACACACAGAGATCAACCCATACACACACTAATCAACAGACTCTCTGTCTCACACACACACACACACACACACAGAGATCAACCCATACACACACTAATCAACACATTTCACTTCCCTTAAGAGACTATGGGCCCCATCATGACATTCTAAAGTGCATCGTCACTCATCAAAAGTCTATTCAAATTTAGTAGGATGTCCAGTTCACATTGGGAGGGGTTTCGTTATCAAACGTGGAGCGCATGGCGCAACAAGGTGTTCCTAGGTTTTTTAATCAGTCATATGGGTGTGTTTAGGGTGTAACATCATTTTAAACCAATGAGAATGACATCTGTCATTCCCTTTAACGACGCAAAGCGCGATATGTCAAATAAATGCATCAGTATTTTGGCATTCAACGGCGCATTTGAAGGAGGCTGCTTGCGAGACCCTATGGAATAGTCATTCCACTAAACCATGCTTTACTAAAAACTTAGCATAGCCTTCACACATTTGCACTCGTCTATTATTTGAACTCATTGGCAAAGTGACGTACAAGACGTAGTTATATGCAGTTACTTTCACTATTGACTGACAATGGGTTACCATCGAAAACATAGGCTGAAAAAAGCAACACTTACCCAAATATTGCTCAAATGACTGAAAAAAAAAAACATTTATCCTGTGACAGTGCGTCTTCAGCGGTGTTCCATACGTGTCTCTCGCCTCTCCCCTAATCACTTTTAACCGTCATTACCAATTTGCAAATGATGGTGAATAACTACTCATCATGAGATGTACAGTATTTCGTAATATCTTTATTCTAATTATGTTTCCCATTGTAATCGTGCAATTTGTAATGCTTTGCATGGACGTGCGCTGGTGTGCGTTCATGAATGATAGAAGGATGGTGCGTGCACCTGCCAATATGACTGTTGACATGCGCTCTTAAAATAGCATATGAACAACTCGCCATAGACTTCTGACCAGGTTTAGGTGGTGTATGATAGCGATTTTTAGACAACGCGCCAGGCCCCTCCCAAGGTTGTTAATTGCCACACCCCTGGGCGCAATGTTTAAAAAATAAACGTGCAAAATACCGAATTAAACTTTGCGTGGGTGAATAACGAGCTTTACGCCATGCGCTGGTGTGCAAAATACAGCCCCAAGACTAGAAAGCTCATAGTTCTGTTAACATTCTACTTTGTGTAATCTTATGCTAATTATGTTAAGCAAAATGTAACTTGTGCGTTCTCTGTTCATTTCCATAAATAAACACATAAAATGACTTAAATGCTTTCTGTACAAAGGAACATCAGAGTGAAACTCACCTGAGGAGCGTCCCTTTGTGCCTAGAGTGGTGTGAAAACAACAGCTATGTGTGTGTGTGTGTGTGTGTGTGTGTGGGGTATGTGTGTGTGTGCATGAGTGCGTGTGGCCTACTCACCTCTTGGACGTCTTCGGGGTTTTTACGGGAGATGATCTGAGAACAGACGCAGAAGGGGAAAGTCTGGTCATCTCCACAGATGAGCTTTAGTACACACACTCACTCCTGCTACTAGAATAACAACAAATGTTTCTGACTAACAACGAGACAGACATTGCACATCCAAACAGTGAGGGGTGTGTGTGTGTGCAAGTGTGTGTGTGTCACTGTGTGTGTACGTGTGTGCAAGTGTTTGTGTGTCACTGTGTGGTTCTGTGTGTGTGTGTGTGTGTTTGTGTGTGTGTGTGGTGATGTCTCTCCTGCTCTGTGACCCACAATGTCTTCATTGTCCAGTGCGGTCACAGCCACACAGCCACACACACACACACACACACACACACAGTGACAACACAGTCAAGTCAAAATCTCCACAAGAAACACGGGCATTTCAAATTCAACGGCACTATAGATGCCCCAAGATATCACTATACAAACAGATGCCCCAAGATATCACTGTAGAAACAGATGCCCCAAGATATCACTACAGAAAACAGATGCCCCCAAGATATCACTATAGATGCCCCCAAGATATCACTACAGAAACAGATGCCCCAAAACCATGAAGAACTATAACTGGATCCTGTAACTATCTACTCAATCATTGTCGTTTTTTTCCGTGGGTCGTATGCTGCAGTACCACTGAACGACCACTAGAGGGCCTGTTACCTGCAGTGACAGCCTCAGCCCACGCTGGTAAATATTGATGTCGATGCTGGCACATGCAGAACAATGAATAGAACTAAGTATCAAAACAAACAAACAAACAAACAAACAAACAAACAAACAAACAACTCAAAAGGCCCTTTCACACTGGCGAAATCGCCGCGATTTTATGTACCAGAATCGCGGAAGGACTGTCCCTTTCACATAGACCGAGGCGGAACGGCGGGACAAAGTGTCTCGCCAAATTTACTACCAAGCCCCCTAGACATTTACTACCAAGCCCCCTAGACATTTTGCTACCAAGCCCCCTAGACCTTTTGCTACCAAGCCCCCTAGACCTTTTGCTACCAAGCCCCCTAGACATTTTGCTACCAAGCCCCCTAGACATTTTGCTACCAAGCCCCCTAGACATTTTGCTACCAAGCCCCCTAGACCTTTTGCTACCAAGCCCCCTAGACATTTTGCTACCAAGCCCCCTAGACATTTTGCTACCAAGCCCCCTAGACATTTTGCTACCAAGCCCCCTAGACATTTTGCTACCAAGCCCCCTAGACATTTTGCCGAGTTTTTTCGTTCCGGCACCAGTGTGAATGGCTCAAGGCGGAAAGGGGAATCTGGGCGGGCATTTCAATCCTATGTCCAGCCCACCACAGGAGATTGCAAATAAATCTAACTGATCAAAAGCAGCAATAGCAGAGACGGCACATTATGTCAATCTTTAAATTCACAAAGTCTCCAGTCATTTAATGCCTGCTAGAGTTGACTGTAGCTTGGAATGCAATCAGTTGCCATAATAGGCTATCCTAAAATCCAGCGATAAAACAAAGCATGAACTCATGAGCGTCTGTCTGCCCTATATGTATATCCTCTGATTGTAATGCTTACAGATATCTAGGCGATATTTGTAACATTTGTTTTGTATTTGGCCTGTTATAAAATCATGTAGACCTATTGAACAATTTAAACACATTAGGAACCGCAAAGTTGGAGACATGCATAAAGACATTGCTGCAAATTTAAAACCGGATTACTCTGGAATGGCTAGTACAGGGGCATGCTTACATCTTTGTGTTCGGTAAGGTCTGCTGTTTATTCTGATATATGGTTTGTCATGTGTTGATGTAAAGTTCGCAAAGTATTCCACCAAGATGAATGGGTGACGGGCGCAAAAAATATGATTAAATTAAAGTTACTTTTCTCGCGAACTGTTTACCACAACAACTAACCACTAACATCGTTTAAAAGCTGAGAAAAAGCTCTTTCGTGTGATACATGTGATGTCTGTGATAATATATAGACTACTTCGCAAGTAGTTCAGCAAAATTGGGTGGGACAGAATAGGCTACCTATACAGAGCAGCAGCTCTGGCCATATCGGCTCTGGCTCACATGATGTAGGCTACATGCTTTAAATGCATTATCGCTTCACTACCCAACACGCGAACAAGAAATAAAAGAAAATAAGAAACCAATGTGCTTATGTCGCGATTTCCGATAGGCCCAGGCCTAGAGAAAAGACAGCTATGGTAACCTAACAAGTAGGATTTGCTTTGCCTACACTGCTGTTTGGTTGTCCCAAACTTTGAGACGATCCATACTCGCATTAACTGAATCTTATCAACCCGAACTGCGATGTTCCAAACAGAGTGACAGGATGCAATGCCTAATAATCTTCGGCATAACTGCTAACAGTGCGCCTAGGCCTACTGTTAAACACCTGAAAAATATTAAGCTTCTGTTTTCTTTTCATGACGAGCACTAGGCCTATATGCGTTTTTAAGCGCCAGAACTGCTCATCACGTCGTGTGAGAAAGTTTACACCAATCATCATCTTCTAATGTATCCTTATGTTGAGATGTCCATTCTCTTTGCCCTAGGCTATCATTTGTGCGCGAAGCATGTTTCAATTAAGACAATACACAAGCTATTTTTTATTGTTGTAATATTGAATGAATTTCATCAATTTCATTTCATTTCATGAATAAATTGTGCGCACAGTGCGTACAGGATTACAGCTGGCGGCGCCACTGACCAAGGCCACAGTAGCCTGTGAACCTCTGATTTTCAAAGGGAAATCACGGCGAACGCAGGGGGCAACTCTTCTCTTCAATTTCCCTTCCAAATTACTTTTTATTGTCTGAAGACATCTATCGCAAGAATCTAACATTCTAACAGCAAAGCAAATGCAAGCTAACCAAAGTGCAGTCGGTTCTCCCGCCATGGTTTTTGAAATCACACACCTGCTGTATCTGAAGCCCCACGCACGCATAATAAGGCATACGACTATCACTCTACACGCCCCCTGTTGCACGTCACAATTTAATTTACTATAGCTGATCATGCCTTCTGGCTCCCCAAAATGCCGCATCATGTGAACAGATCAGCAGGCCGGCAAATTTTCACCTCGCTTTCAGACACAAAAAGACGGCGAAAAGACGTCTCCTCTTCCCGCAAATTTAGCGGGATCTCTGTGTGAAAAGGCCTAAAGACAACACAGGGCCATATGACAAAGATTCAACTGCTTCAAAGGTTCAGCTGCTCCACAGCACGAGAGCGTTGTTGTGGGATCAACGGCCCCCTGTCCCCACACATCCTTCCCAGCCGCGGAACTCTCTGGCGCACAACACTGCGGACGTCTGTTCTGTTTGAGTCGGCCGGTCCTCACCCTCCCTTTCGTCTGTTTTGTTTGAGTCGGCCGGTCCTCAACCTCCCTTTAGTCACCTTCTGGAGGACATCCAGTCTGAAGCGTAAAAACCTGGAGAAGTTCCTCCACTATACCACAAGGCAGCTGATGACGTCCTGCCAGTTGCCAGAGAAACTGAGTTGCAGAAAACATCTGGAAAGATCGCAGCTCACCGCAGGTCTGCTATATTTAAAAACACGTTTGGTTGCTATATTTAAACACACGCTTATTTTATCTGCAGTGAACCACAACAAATCTTGGATGTGTGAGTAAGCAAGTGTGTATGCGTAGGCCCTTGTGTGTGTGTGTGTGTGTGTGTGTGTGTGTGTGGAGTGTCCCATTTTCTTCCAAGCAGATTAAAATAGCTCTGGTCTGACCTCCATGTCCAATCTCCATCAACTAAGAGCAAAATTAGACTTGACATTAAATGGTGACTGTTTCTACCAAGGACTCTTCCCATACATTCTATGGTTTCTACTTTTAGTGGGCGTTGTGTCATCACGACATCAGGTTATAACATCAATGCTGGTGGCTTATGTTTAACAAGCATGTCAAACTGAATGGTTGTGTTGGGACTCCAGAGAGAAAGGACTTAATTACAACCTGACGGCAAATCAATCAAACTGGGCAATAAGACAGACGGTGTGGCCTACCCCATAATTTCCCTTTGGGGATGAATAAAGCACTCAATCAATCTATCCATCAATCTATTTATCAATCTATCTCTGGGAGAGCTCCAGCTGAGACGTTGTGGGGATTGCCTTGATCAGAGAGGGCAGTTGTGGTTATATTCATCAGAATCGTGATACTGTTGAGACCATTAACCCATTTAAGCAATTTTTCCCCAGACATGCAAATATGCAAATCATATGTTATTAGCAACCCTTTGAAGTAATCAATAATTTTTTTTTTTTTTTTTTTTTTTTAAATGTAGAAAAGTAGATGAAAAAGAGAGTTTTATTACCGGTCACAATTGTTGTTGTTAAAGGTTGCTCAAATTGCTTTTTTGTTAAAATAAAGGACTTTTCAAACTGATATTGAACACTGAGACCAATGGCAATAATAAATATGAAAAATATGTTAACATTGTTTATTTACCAGGAGCTTCGGCTCGTTAAAATAGAACCATGAATGTGTATGTCTGTGCGTGCGTGTGTGTCTGCATGTAGTTGTGAGAGTTAGTGTATATGGTCTGTGTGTGTGTATCTGCATGGGGTGTGAGAGTTAGTGTGCATATTGTGATTGTGATTGTGATTGTGTGTGTGTGTGTGCGTGTGTGTGTGTGTGTGTGTGTGTACGCGCACACACACACACACCATATACACTAACTCTCATAAAGTTAGTATGTATATATATATATATATATATATATATATATATATATATATATATATATATATATATGTGTGAGTGTGTGTATCTGCAGGTGGGTGTGTGAGAGCAGTAGGCAAAGTGCATGTCGAGTGCAATGTGAAGTCCCCTTGAGTGTGTATGTCTGTGTGTGTGTATATATGTCTCTGTGTGTGAGTGTGTATGTCTGTGTGTGTCTTTGTGTCTGTGTGTGTGTAAGTGTGTATGTCTGAGTGTGTATATCTGTGTATGTGAGTGTATATCTCTGTGTGTGTGTATTTGTGTGTGTGTGTGTGTGTGAGTGTGTATCTGTGTATATTTGTGTGTGTGTGAGTGTGTGTGTGAGTGTGTATGTGAGTGTGTCTGTGTATGTCTGTGTATGTCTGTGTGTGTGAATATGTGTGTGTGTGTGTGTGTGTGTGTGCGCGCATGTGAGAATTAGGGCTGTCAATCGATTAAAAAAAATAATCTAATTAATTACATACTCTGTGATTAATTAATCTAAATTAATCGCATATTTAATTTTTGCTGTGAAAGTATTTAAAATATTTAAATTCAAACGAATCATTGAATAATCAGCATTAGTGACATTAAAGTTCAAAAACTCTTTTATTATTATTTTCACTGTTCAAATAATTGCCATAATAATCTATGATATGACCTAATATGCTGAGGAAATAAATTCAAATGTGCTTCGGGAAGACGTTTTTTTTTCACATACAAGGCATTTCAGGCCACAGATATAACCTAGGGGACACAATGAAAATTAACACTCCCCTCAGTGTCAACACTTATTTCTTTGCATTGATGTGCGACTATAGAGTTGATGAACTCCAGTGATATGCAAATTCCTTGCTGCAGACATTGCAGAGGACTTTATTTTCAACACTTTATTTTTTATCAACACCATCAGGCCATTTTTTAAAAGTAAATGTTCCAATCAATGATCCAGGCAGCACGTTTTCTTCCCTCTCCTTCATTTTACAGTCTAATTTTTACTGACTAGAACGGCTCGGGATCAAAGGTCATACAGAATCGATTAATCTACACAAATGTTTTTATTCAGTTATTTTTTCTCAAATTAATTAATCGAAATTAATCAGTTATTTTGACAGCCCTAGTAAGAATTTGTGTGTGTGTGTGTGTGAATATGTGTATGTGTGTGAGTGTGTGTATATCTGTGTGTGTATGTATATGTGTTTGTATGTCTCTGTATGTGTGTATGTATGAGTATGTGTGTGTATCTGTGTGTGAGTGTTTGTATGTCTCTGTGTGTGTGTATCTGTGTGTGAGTGTTTGTATGTCTCTGTATGTGTGTATGTATGAGTATGTGTATGTGTGTGTGTTTGTAGGTGTAGAAGTATGTGTGCGTGTTTGTAGGTGTAGAAGTATGTGTGCATCTAGATACAACATTCTATCCCACCAGTCACTATTGTGACCGTTAACATGTTTACTCATTCTGCAAACACACCAAAGACATTTGAATAATTATAAATGTATATATCATAACTAGACACCTTAAAGACCATGTGTACAAAGAATATTTGTCCTATGTTTATTTTAACATACTTTAAAAACCTTTTATTTGGGAGCCCCCCCCCACTCGGTCAACCACATAGTCTAGGCTTCTTTGCATTGGTCACATAGTCTAGGCTACTTTGCATTGGCTTGTTATATCTAGCTGATATTTCGAAATCACTGCAATGTCATGCTTTCTTGGGGTGAAACGGTCCTCTGCTTGCTTGACTACTGATCTAAAAGGGATGCTATGGTCTACTCTGCCCCACGTCATCTCTAATAGATAAAGTTAGCCAGCCGGCTCGCCAAAAGCCTGTCGGATGCTAGCTGACTGAGGTGGTCTGTTGAAATGAGGGTTTTGGTCACACACACAGGGTTAACGTTCATTATCACCAATAAACATCATCTTCTTTGACTATGTCAGCCAGACTGTCCTCTTTAAGGCCATTACCTCATTTTGCACCAGTATAGCCTTGCTAGTTAGCAAAAGATTCTTCAATTGTTTGGGGTTTATTAGCAATGTTGTTAAATAAAAATGACCACAAACTGTCACTTTGTACATTCTTGACACGATACAGTAATACTTGTCTGGAAAATGACTCAATGAAACACTGTAGGTGTATTACTTAGGGTAGCCGATTCAGCTAAATTAGTTAACGTTAAAGTTAGGGTCAGTACCAGATTACACATAGGATAGCCACCTCCAAGCTAGTTCTAGAGAGCTAACATTAACGTAGTCTACTGATCTGATCTTGCTAACAGACAAACAGTTAGCCTCATCCAAGCTATAACGTTAACAAGACATTCTCTGCGTCAACGCAAGAGGGGGGAAGACGGGTTGTTCACATACTCCATACTTACAGTATGCATGTACGTATGAATTCATTGGGGGGAAAAGTAATAGCATAGACTGGCCTTAGTATTTATTGGCTTTTATCACTCACGTTAGCCAAGTCGCCTAGCCAAAGACAGCAGCAAGGAAGCCATCTAAGGTTAGATAGCAAGCTAACCAAGATAGCGGACTAGCTGGGATAGCAGCTACACGTCCAACAATACTGACTGCAGTTAGCTATCATGTAACGTTAGCCTGATGGTGGTGAAAGCAGCTGTGACAACTTACCCTTGCTGTGACTTTGTAAACGGTATATCCTTTCTCGTGCTTTCTGGGGTCCGTAACAGTGTAGAATCGAGCAAGTTCACCCTTTTCCCTCTGCGATATCATCCTGATTGGGACATAGCCGCTCGGTAGCTTGCTACAATCCCATTCTCTGGTTCTCCTAGCACTGGATTCATGACAGCAGGGAACCGAAACCGCTGGACTGGTTTGATAATGAGACAGGATGTCCCGCCCTTAACGCGCCCTCCTCTCGCTTCATGTACTAGGCTACTGTTGTTGATTACCTGATTCTAAGCATGTCGACATTGATTCAGACGGCGATTTTTATCTACATATGATTTGAGTATTCAACTTAATCAGGGGTCCAAACATTGCCAGTATTTTTAAATGTAACCTAGTCTATACACCTACATATGTTTATTTATCTTTATTTTTACCATGTATGTGTCACAATCAGTACTATCTGGACAAGTGGATGTTTTCTCGTGTAGCCTTGTGACGTTTGGCAAGTCAGCTGGAGAAGCCTGGGGTCGATCTAATCTCTGATTTGTAATGGAAGAGCACTGACTGGTGGTCATGACCCATTATGACAGAAATATAACTTAAGTGATATTATTATAATACAGGTATGCAATATATTGGCATAATCAAATGAGGACTAACAGCAGTAACAAACACAAAGAAACACAAGAGACACACACAAACACACTTTAATGTCCATTGGTTGGGCTTTAAAGCAACAGGGTCATTCCACGTCAATTCAACCAGGGCCCACGCACTTAGGTCTCAAAAAAATCTGAAAAAATTACCAGGTGTACCTATGTTACCCAGGAGACACACTGTAAAATTACTCTTATGTAAGATCAATACTTTCCAAGATACAGCCAGTTTCACAGGGGGAGGGGGGTGTCGATTTTGTTCGGCCTCTTTTTTTTGTCAAAGTTCACAAGCCCACAGCGCAAGAACTAAACCGTGTAGGAGGCTCAAATGTTGCATGGCTGGTACATAAATAGGTATAGTATGTAGCAAAATCGTCACATTTGGTCTAGATAATCCTGCATGGTCATAGCTGTCCCTCAAAGTTGATACAAATTTTATTGGAGTTTTTGGCTGGGCTCTGTTTAAGCCTTCAGAAGACATATTTGTACTCAACATAGGCTCTTGATTTATTTTCCTTACTGAGATAAGTAGAAACACTCTCACAAAAAACAATGAACAGAAAATAAATTCCTTCAGGGTCTGAACAGCAGACCTTACAAGTCTAAAAAATCATTTTGGTTCTCATTTTCAGAGCACCCAAACACCTTGTGGGAATATACAAAGATTTTTTAAATATTTAAATATTTATTTGAATAAAGAAAAACATATTTAAAAAATCTTTGTATATTACCACAAGGTGTTTGGGTGCTCTGAAAATGATAACCAAAATGATTTTTCAGACTTGTGAGGTCTGATGTTCAGACCCTGAAAGGATTTATTTTCTGTTCATTGCTTTTTGTGAGAGTGTTTCTACTTATCTCAGTAAGGAAAATAAATCAAGAGCCTATGTTGAGTACAAATATGTCTTCTGAAGGCTTAAACCGAGCCCAGCCAAAAACTCCAATAAAATTTGTATCAACTTTGAGGGACAGCTATGACCATGCAGGATTATCCAGACCAAACGTGACGATTTTGCTACATACTATTCCTATTTATGTAACAGCATGCAAAATTTGAGCCTCCTACATGGTTTAGTTCTTGCGCTGTGGGCTTGTGAACTTTGACAAAAAAAAGAGGCCGAACAAAATCGACACCCCCCTCCCCCTGTAAAACTGGCTGTATCTTGGAAAGTATTGATCTTACATAAGAGTAATTTTACAGTGTGTCTCCTGGGTAACATAGGTACACCTAGTAATTTTTTCAGAATTTTTTGAGACCTAAGTGCGTGGGCCCTGGTTGAACTGACGTGGAATGACCCAACACCAAAGAGTTTTTTGTACCTTAAAATAATGTTTCCAAAATCGTTTCAGTGGTTCATCAACTTGTAACAGGGTGAACGACACTTCTGCATTCGCTTCGCAGCCCTCTATTGGCTATAACTGCACTATGTAAGTTTGCCAGATCGGGTAGCGAATCTGTAGTTCGATGGATTGAGACATAAGAAACTACAAATTTGACTTGCGTTTGATGTCGCAATACATCGTACTTTCATAAATCATGCAACATATTCTACCTTGTCTGTGGACATTGTTATTTGTAAAGCCGGTGCTGGATAAACAAATACCGTGCGTGCGACAGAGGGAAAGTTCTTTGGTGTTGCTTTAACAGTCAGAGGCCCTCAGAGTTGAACAATGTATCAAAGGCACAAAAGACTCTCCCACACACAGTAGGCCAACACTATGGAGAGGAAAGACAGGCAGTGAAGGGAGATGAAGTACAGTATATATCCACAGACACAGAGTAAGTATATTCAGGCTTACAATAATGGACAGATGAGCAACAGTGCCTAGTCATTCACGACACCTGAGTTTGCTTGAGTTGATTGTCACCTCTTAGTTAAAATAAACAAATAAACAGAAAACAGTGATATTAAGGCATTTGGCTGTGATCCAATTGGCACAGGTCTATCCAATTGACACAGGTCTATCCAATTGTGAGCAGAGGGATTTTTCACCTGTTGAAATCACGTCCCAGTGCTGCAGGACCAAACTCAAATTCTGAAAAGAATTGTGTGGCTATATGTCAATAAGATAATAATAATTGTGTGGCTATATGTCAATAAGATCATAATAATTGTGTGGCTATGTCAATAAGATAATAATAATTGTGTGGCTATGTCAATAAGATAATAATAATTGTGTGGCTATGTCAATAAGATAATAATAAGTTCAATTTGACCTATTTTGACATTGGACAACAGAAATAACAACCTAAATACTGAAATTGTTTGACTTTGTATGAAGGCACAAAACGTTACAATTATTTTTGGTGGGATTGAAGTGTTGTAATTGAAAAAAAAAGTATGACTTTATATGAATGCACAAAATGTTAAAATACATGAAATGTAAATATTTTTCAAAATTACAATTCTTTGTACATTGCAATTCTTCTCGATGGGATTGAAGTGTTGGAATTTTAAAAAAAAATTGTAATTGTGTGTGTGTTTATGTGTGTGTTCTCTATGAGGACTGTTCAGAGTGGGATCCATTCCCCCCCCCCTCCCCCCCCCCCCCCCCCCCCCCCCCCCCAACCCAACAGCCTGGCTGGGCAGGGCATGAACCTTGGGCACCATCGGTCTTGTGTGATTCACATTACTGAGCAAGGAGTTGTGACTGGTCCCAGGTCCACTTCAGGGACACCATTTCTTATTCCTACTCCAAACTTGACCCCAGCTCGTGCTGCGAAGGGACCAGCTTTCGCCTCTGCAAAGTATGCTCCGGCACTCGCGCCTGTGTACTTCCAGGACACCCCAGCCTCTGCGTCTGCCCCGGGACCCTGAACGTGGGCCTGCAGAGGGGTGTTGGCGATGCCCACTTCAGCTTTGGCTGTTGTTACCGCAGCTCCTGCAAGAGAATATCCTGAATTGCATACTCATTCATATGGTCCTACCTAAAATGCACAGTTGGTAAGTGCTGCCAAGAGTATGCCGAACAAACGTTAAGTCCAAAATAGCTTCAATGCTAGGAGAATTTGAAGTTTTACATTGTAAGGCGGTTCAGACATAATGCTTGAATACTAGTAATCCTCTTGATAAAATATAATTCTACGAAGCCTACCTGCATGGACTCCAAGATGCTGTACTCCAAAACCTGCATGCGCCTCTGCTCCATAATAAACAGCTCTTGCGTTGGCTTCAATTAGTCCCTCCACAAGGGCAGCATTGGCTTCGGCCTCCGCTATATTTGCTTTAGCTAAAGCATTTGCTCCAACAGGTGATGCGGACGCAACTGCAGATGCATGTAGGGCCCGGGCGCCTGCGTCAGCTGATAAGATCCTCAGTTTGACCACTTCAGCCACATGCACTTCAGCTGGCTCTGTCTCATGTTTACTAACACTGGCTTTAGCTTCTAGCCCAATCCCATTCCTTATGAGCATGCGATCAGCTGCTGCGCCAGCGCCCTTTAGTGCCGCCTTCCCAGCAGCCTTGGCTACCCTTCTGCCCGTCAGCGGACGCTGGCGTCGCTGGACTCTGTGCCATTCTCCATCTGGATACCGCTCATAATGCCATTCATCATCATCAACCTCAATATCTACGTAACGGATACGTCTGTCCCCCATATTTCCAGTCACTTACTTAGACGTCGGGAAATGGCTGTGAGAACGTAGATCTTTCTACAAGAAAAGTGAGGAACTTAAGTTTACTCACAGCCGGGATCAGAAGTTTAAGTAAGTAAGGTTAGGTAAGGTTAGGTTTCTAAACAATTGCAGGGTTTAGTGAAAGACTACAGAGGAGTAGTCAATATTAGTTAAGGGTGCAACTTCCCATTTTTTGAGCTATATGCAACAACAATAACACCAACTAGAAAATGTAATTTCGAGGAAATTACCAGTGCATGAAAATATAAACATACTGTATATTAACATAAAATGCAAAACAAACTTTTATTTGATAACAGTTGGCAGAAGTCATAGTTGATAACAACTGACAGTTGAAATGGCTGAACAGTTAAATAGTTGAGTAGTTTAAATAGTTAAATTATTTAATAGTGAATTATTGTAGTGAGGACATTTATTTTGAAACAGTTGTGGGCAGAGGAAATAGTTGAACAGGATCTGTAGAGCCAGATTGTATGTTTAAAGCCTGAGACAGAGTATATAGTTTAAAAGTTAAATGTAGATAGTGTAATGGATGTTGATAGACAGAAAGTTGAATGGATGTTGATAGGCAGATTGTTTAATGGATGTTGATGGGATAGTTTAATGGGTAGATGAGTGAATGGTTTGAAGAGGATGAATGGATAGAAAGTTGGATGGAATGTGCCTTATATATCCTTGTAGAATGGAGATACAGAGTTAATTGAGTTTACAGTTGAGTGAATTAAAGGTTAATTAATTGGCCTATTTGAGCAGAAAGCAGTTGATACAGGTGCAATCAGTTTAACTAGCTTTTTGATGGGGCCTAGTTGAGCAGCTGGAAGTTGATACAGGTGCAAATCAAGTTAATTAGCCCATTATGATGTCATAGTCCCCATACAAAGTCTATGGGGAAAAGCTTGTTTTTTATTAATATCTCAAAAAGTATAAAGTTTACAAAAGTGAAAAATACATTCCTCAAGTCTCCTTTTCAAGACCTACGTTACAAAGTTTGAACGAAGTTTCTACGTTAAACGGTTGAAGCTGAATTAGACGCAGACATTTGGTGGGAAGAAGAAGAAGAAGACTTCGGATAACAGAACAGGGCATTTTCATGCACTGTAATTAACTAACCACTTGTAACTCCTGAGTTAATCATGAGTTATAGTATTAGGAAGTGATTTATAAAATATGTATCCTCAGCCGTTTAAAAAAAAAAAAAAAAACATAGTCCAGTCCATACAACTTCATTTCAATTTCAAAAGAAATATTGGACTATTTTTTTTTTTTTTTTTTTTTTTTTAAACGGCGACGAAATTGTGAATTTCCAGAGCACACTTGGCAATCGACTCCTACATCAGAAAAGATGGCAACATTTCCGGAAAGGTACTGGCTTGATGAAATTCATTCTGGACTCTCTATCCGACCACATAAAGACCTCGGCTTGGCTTTAGGGACCCTCTACTCACTACCACGTAAGTGCAATGTTGTTGTGTAGAAGAGGTATAAAAATAGCGTTTTGTAGCGGCGAAATAATATGCCCTTCTCACTTCCACGCTAACGAGCTTTGACTAAAAACGGTAACATCGAACTTTCTCAACACATCCGAATGACATGATTTGGATGTCAACTCAACGTATGTACTACCAATCATCCGTAAATCGATCTAAAGTGCATTTTACTTCGGATAATTCCTTTAAATTGGAGCGAGCATGGAGTGATTTCACTGGAGCAGGATGATTTTTAAGTGGAGCAGGGAGCAAAATTGAGCGGCCGAGTAGCCTAAACAGCCACCTGGGGGATATTCCATCAACCTCGCTAATGAAGGCGGCGCTTAACAGAAATAGCCTGGCTTGAACTAGCGTAGACTTTCACTTGGGGCTGAAGCCGTTCCGTTAACTTAAGTTAGCGGCCTCGTTTATTCAAGCGAGGTTTAGTTCAGCTTCATCTCTGCTCGTGCACGAGGTAGAACAGTAGACCAAAACAGTAGATTGACGAAAAGACGATATATGTCGTAAAATTAAGACAATACTAGACGATTTCTGTAGGCAAGCGCCATCTACGGGATTTTCATCGAAAGTCATCAAATTTAACATCGAGAGAAAAAAATAGATTGCCTACAGAAATTGGAGAATAATGAAAGCATACATTTAAAATAGCAATGCTAATGGTTTGAAATCAATTGCAAATTTGATTGGCTTCACTCTTGAACACACAGACTATACAGTATGCTGTCTAGGTCTAGGTGGTCATAAAATAAATTAGTATCAACATAATAGCCTATCGTCTCCCATAAGTCCCAAAGTGTTTGAAATAAAAATTATCTGAAATGCAATGGCTTTCAATTCAATTTATGCCTAGTATTTAATCTGTGTAGCACACAGTTGATTTGACATTCATGAACAATCTAGCTGCCTAGGCTACAGAATAATTATCGTTTGGCTTGCATCAGATAGCCTATAACAGCCATCACCAAATGGCGGACCGCGGTCCGAGTCCGGACCGTGACGTGATCCTATCCGGACCCAGACCATAATAGCCTAATTTAGATTTTCACGTATAGTAAGATTTCAAAGCTGCGCTAAATGTTTCGTTGGTTAGGATAACAGCATTTACTTCAGGAACAATCATTTCGGTTGTCGAGCGACGAGTACGAACGAACAGGTATAATAAGGGATCAGATTCAAAAAATAATTCTGTGGAAATGCATGGATTCCAGTTGCTGCTACTGGAAGCTGAGGGTGAGCTATGAGACATACGTTCACACTCAGTATCATGTTTCAACACACTTTAGGTCAATATCACACCGGAATTCTCCTGGATGGCTGTTTCCTTCTGGACAACGAGGATTTTGCCTTTGTGAAGGAAAAACGTTCAGGCGGCTCTTTGGTTTGTGATGTGATACAACATAATGATAGAGTTTCTTTGATGACCCCTGTGATTCCAGACTCAACATCGTTCGGGTTAGAGACCTCAGCAGAGCAAAGCGCCAACTGATCACGAGGCACAAGTTACACCGTAAAGTTGTCTGCCTGTCACCCCGCCGTGAGGCAACCAACTCAGGGTATATTCGATTTCCTATGCTACATGGAGTAGAACAAAGTTGAACTGTTACTTGTTCTTCAATAGTTTGTTTGATGACAAATAGCTAAAGATGAAAATTGTCATTTCAACAAAGGAGTAGGATTTCAGATCATCTGAAATCATTGAATGGAAAGCTGCCAAGGGAGTTTGCTGGCCAGCACTGCTGCCACTCTGCCTCCACCGCACTGCTGCCACCTGTGGATAAGGAGGAGTGCGAGTTATACAGCAAAATTAGTTATTAGTTGTTAGTGGCAGCACTAGTATAAAACCTCTAAAATCTCTAAAAACAATCACAAATAGGGCAGTTCATCACAGTTCAACAATTGTGGTTTGGAACTAGGCCTACTGCAACTGGATTGATAAAGTAATGTAGTTGCAAACATCTCACCAGGCTGCCAGAAACATAAATGTCTCTGTTTCATAGCAGAGTTATTGCTAATCACACCATTTAACATGACGTTGAGCAACTAGAATTTTAAAAAAAAATGTGACACCCCCAAGTTTTTTTTTTTTTCGGAGGGCGGATGGGTAGGTGGGTGGGTGGACTAGGGGGTGGCTCAAGGACTAGACCTATTCATGGAAGAGGCATGCGTGTTGGAAGTACTTTTCAGCTAAAGAGACACTGAAAACATGTTTTCATGTATACCATTAACATTGCATAACAAATAACAAAGTAAAACATTAATTTGTAGAGTACCAAAACCAGACGTCTTTTGAGTGTAATCAGATTATGGCAATCATTTTTATAATTGTTTACAACTTTAACTCTATGTCCTCACTTGAACCAGAGACTTTCTAATGAGGAGACACAGCACTCAAAAAATCCTTGAAATGCATGGAGTTAGTTGTCTACACATTTCCCACCCCTTCCTCGCCAAAACGTTGACATGTGTATACAATTGAGCCAATCGTGTGGTGTGATGTGACTACATTGAGCCAATTATGTGCTGTGTTGTGCAGACATCGTGCCAATCATGTGTTGTGATCTCGCCGCTGGAGCACGGTTGGTGTCGTGAAGCCTTGCGTGTGCGCATTTCTGCCGAATAGGATGCCCGATGAGTACCCAAAAAGCGTTGCATTATGGCCGCTGAGTGAAGGGACTTTCCTAAAAGGACTTTGCTTGAACCCATTTGCAAGGATGGACGACGCTGAATATAGAACGTGCTGGCAGCGACAGATAACATGTAAACACGCCATAGCAGTGACGGGACGCACACGCCATACAATCGGCCTGACATTTTTGGTAAACTTAAATAAACTACAACAATTCCAACACCCACAAGTTAAAGCAACAAGAACTTTTCCTCTGTCGCACGCACTATTTGTTTATCCAGCACCGGCTTTGCAAATAACAATGTCCACAGACAAGGTAGAATATGTTGCATGATTTTATGAAAGTACGATGTATCAGATGCGAGTCAAATTTGTAGTTTCTTATGTCTCATTCCATCGAACTACAGATCCGCTACTCGATCCGGCAAACTTACATAGTGCGGTTATAGCCGATAGAGGGCCGCGAAGCAAATGCAGAAAGTGCTGTTCACCCAGTTACGAGTTGATGAACCACTGAAACGATTTTGGAAACATTATTTTAAGGTACAAAAAACTCTTTGGTGTTGCTTTAAGGATGTCTTCAGAGAGTTACACTTGATAAGCATGATAGGTCTACTTTCGGCGCATCAACAATTGAAATGGAGGGGCAGCGTGACTTATTTCGGGAAAGGCTACAATCTTTGATAGGTGTAATCTCAAAAGAAAGTTCACTTTCTCTATCACCGAACTCTTGAATACAGTGACGGTACAAACCAATATCTGTAATGCAGTGGGTAAATTAACGTTACGTTAGCAGTAGATTTTACGTTTTATGCAAAAAATATATGGTTTATGTAACAAACCCTTCAAATTTGAGAGAGACTGAACAAAAATATGAGTTTATTGTATAGTTTTTGATGGGGAATTCAGAGGAACCCATGTAAAAAAAAAAAAAAAAACGAAAAACTGATGCATTTAGTCCAAATTAACTGTGCTAAAAAAGTAAAGTGAATGGGTGTACATCTCCTTCCATGCAATCCCCGCCCCTTCCATGCAATCCCCGCCCCACCCCCACCTTTTTCCCACGCTTAACGGTAGTGCTATATGTAGATAAATTACAATACTTACAGTATTTGAAGTAGCTGCACAACCATGCTAAATAGTATAGTTTTGGCACACAGTACACAAAGACACTTCTGCCATCATATCGGAATGTAAACTATACTCGTAAACATGCTAATTACCAACCATTTCGTTCAAAAATTCTAAAACAACAATGTTTTTTAATACTTCAAAATAACATTGTGTGTGTGTGTGTGTGTGTGTCTTTACCTGGTGAGTGAACTCTCTTGCGAGCTTGGACGTGGCACACATTTGGAATATTCCAGAATGCACTCCTCACAACACACCAATTCCATATCATTTTGACGCCTTTTTTCTTGATATCAAATCAACGTTGATTTAACATCAATCATATTGACCCAAGTTTTATAGACCAGTGACTACATGTTAGATTGATCCCTTGTTGGACCTCTTTACAACAACAAGCAAGCCATAGCTTGTAATGCTAAAATAGTATGAAATTATAGATGTTCAACATGGTGGTCAAAACCTTGACTAATTCTTGACATCAAATTGACATCACGGTGCCCGCTGGGTACTCAGCCAGTGAAATCTGTGAATTCTGATAAAGTCGAGTCAGTGAGTAAAGTAGCCTACTATGGAGAAGAGACGGATAGCCTGAAACGAGCGAGGAGAGGAGACGGGACGAGAAACAATCAGGGGCCGGTTCCCCAAAACGTTCTTGTCGGTAAGTAGTTCTTAACCTATTCCTTAACCTTTCTCTTAACGTTATGGCACGATTCCCGACACGTTCGTACGCTAAGTATATCATCTGTAAGTCACACTTTCGTAAGGTTGGTCTGGACCATTCGTAAGCTCTCTCTTAGCGTTGTTTGAGCTCTCAAGGCGCTATAGTCGCCGCCACTGTGCAGCAGTCTTTAGAATTCAGCGCAGCGCAGTAGCCTACAAGTCACTATGGTACAGTATGTTGATTATGTTGTTGCTCAACGATGATTTTATGTTATGGACATTTTAAGACTAATAATAAAATATGTTCGCAATGGTTGCAGGCCTATTTATGAAGTTTACTTTATTTGGTATCAGAACTAATATGGTGATAAGCCAAGGCTATTTCGTAATGTCATTAAAGCGTTCAAATTGGCAATCACTTTTCATAATTAAAAGCTGGCAAAGAATTTGCCTCTAAATGGCTAAGATCTATAAATAGGTAAGCATGGTGGTGTCCAGTAAGCAACCAACTAGGCCTATGGCAGCGATCCAACGTGTCCTTGTATTGAATCAAAAACGGCGCCGGCCGCGGAGCCGTGTAGTCCATGTCGCTCCATAGCTCTTTTTTGTTGCTGTTGCACAAGTTACTTAGCCTAGAAATCTAGACGCACCCTAGCAGCGGCAAATTAATTTGCTCTGGATGGCCCGCCAGGCAAATTAATTATAGGATGGCCCGCCAGGCTATAAGTTACTCCGAAAGCTGGAAAACAGTGTCACCTTCTGCAAGCTCACCTAGTCCAGCAAAATTTCAAGTTCCTCTGACGAGAAGCTTGTTGCCTTTTTTTACGTTGCTCTCTAACTCTCTCTCTGTTCATTATAGATAGGTTGCTTTTTATTGACAACATTAACCAATGGCAATCAATACCGCATTAAACAGAAGTAACTGCAGCTGCTTGCCAATCAATTCTAATTGTAAGGTACCTTACCATTAATATAAGTTTATTACATAATTTTTAGAAGTCGTTAAACCATCAAGAAGCGGCACAAGTGGCACAACGGGATAAGGAGGGTGGATGATTAGCGAGGGATACCCGTCACAACATATCGTGTGAACATATTACTGCCAATTTGATAATTACAGTGCATGAAAATGCACTGTTCTGTTATCCGAAGTCTTCTTCTTCCTAGGCAACAACTTCTTATTATTATTATTCCGCTTACCACTTTTTCCGTACGCTATTTCTCTTGAACAGTTTAACTTAGAAACTTCATTCAAACTTTGTAACGTAGGTATTCAAACGGGCGAAGTTGCTATGTCTTTTCAACTTTGAAACTTTTATACTTTTTAAACTATTAAAGAAAAACTTTTGAAAAATCCCCATAGACTTAACATTGCCGATTGTGACATCATAATACGGCCGTTAAGCAATTAGAATCTTATGGCAGGTGTTCAGGCCACCTGGATCAACTGCCAGTCTCAGGCTTTAAGCATACAAACTGGCCCTATTAAGACTACACATCCTGTTCAACTGCTTCCTCTGCCAAAAACTGTTTCAAAATAAAAGTCCTCACTACAACATTTCACTGTTAAACAATTTAACCCTTTAAACTACTGAACTTTTTAACTGTTCAGCCATTGTAACTGTTACTTGTCATCAACTATGACTCCTACCCACTGTAGCTAGTTAGCATGTTAGCATTGCTAGCATTTTTAGCAAAACTGCTAAAAATGATTAGCTAAGTAACATGGTTAGCATAGTTAACATTGTTAGCATGCTAGTTAGCATTTTTAGCAAAACTGCTAAAAATGATTAGCTAAGTTAGCTAAGTAACATGGTTAGCATAGTTAGCATGTTAGTTAACATAGTTAGCATAACTATTAAAAATGATTAGCTAGATTAGCTAAACCATATGGTTAGCATAGTTAGCATGCTAGTTAGCATAACTACTAAAATGATTAGCTAGGTTAGCTACAGTGGGCAGTGCTTCGACTTGGCCAGCTTCACTCGCGGTCCGCGCGTGGGATCACGCGGTATCACGCGACTTTAATTTGTATTTTTCCAGTGAGACGCTGCAACAACCCAAACAACCGGTAGATGGCTCAAGTGAGCAGGGTGTCTCGTAAAAAGAAATGGAGCCTGGAAAACCCTACACAGACTTCACTACAGACTTTAGCAGACTGGTTTAGAAATAATGTAATAGCCAGAAATATGCCTGCCCTGCCCTAATAAAGAAATATTTGGTTAACTGCGAGTGAATCCCGTTTGCAGCCGTAGAGACGCAGGACAAATTAAACATTCTGGTTTTCTCCGAGTGCAACGATGATAGACAGACATCATTTGGACAAAATATAGAGTATTAACCTCCGTTGCTCAGCCAAATGCCTTCCTGTTACGTCCTGTTACTACGGAGTTACAGGCGATAAACGATTTTTGATGGTCACAAGTTTACTTCATTAGGGACTGTTCGTTATTTATTTAAGGGGCTACCGGAGGAGTTTTGGGAGCATTAGTCCAAAAAGACGTGACCCTCCCTCGCCAGCAATACATTTTTCTATGACCCTCCAAAGTGATTATGAAAAAATCACTGTCAACTTTTTCCGGGTTTATCGCCTACTGTATTTTAACGTTTTCACATATTTGGCCATAAGCCGTTTATCATAGGCTATCACGAAACCAAACTACAAAGTCGAACACTTTAACAGGGGGAATTGATTGGGCATGAATCATGCTGAACGCTATTTCGCTACCTTAGAATAATAAGGTTCTATCTGCGTTTTGAGTAGGTACAACGGGGACGATTGAAAAGGGGACGAATGAAACATTCCGGTTTTCTCCGAGTGCAACGATGATAGACAGTTTGGACAAAACATGGAGCATATTAACCTCCGTTGCTCAGCAAAATGCCTTCCTGTTACGTCCTGGTATCACGGAGTTACAAGCGATAAACGATTTTTGATGGTCACAAGTTTACTTCATTAGCAGTTTATTTTTTTGGATTATTAAAGAGTGTTTTTCATTTAAAGGTTTGACTTCGTGCTTATTCAGTAGAGCATTTAGTGCTCTCCCCAATCCCAGACGTTCACATTGCATGTTTGTTTGTAATGGATGCAACCGCGAGATAGGCTATGCGTTTGACAATGAGTTGTTAACAGAACCATATAGCCCAGCAGCAATCTAGGGACTGATCGTTATTTATTGAAGGGGCCACCGGAGGAATTTTGAGTGCTTCAGTTGGAAGTTGCATGACCCTCTCTTGCCTGCTAGAAATTGTTCAATGACCCTCCGACAGAATTGTTAAAAAAGACATGACAATCCCCTGCCAATTGTCTTCTGCCCGTGCCACAGCCACACACTTTGTGATAACGTTCTTAAATCAATCTTTCCCGTGAGCTTGCATGCTACCAGTACTTCCTTTTCAAATGTGTTGCGAATGTTTGCACAATTTCACAAATAATCATATGTGATTAATAGTATGACAAAAAAGTGTTTTTCCCCATGCATTTATTCTAGGTTACTGTCAGTGACTGCCGTGAGAGAAGCGGGGTCTGTGTTGTGTTGTGTTGCGTTGCGTTAATTTATTTTCATTGGGCATACCGTGCCGTGCCGTCCACAGCTCTTCAGTTCTGACAAAGCCAAAATTACTCCTTCTGAAACAATGAGTGCAGGAAGCGCGTTTGTATGGTTATATTGCTTGACGGGGGGTCCCAAGCAGTCCCAAGGCTACTTTGAGAACATTTCAATTCACCCGACACTAATATTCAAAATGTTGAAAACTATTTCGGCATAGCCTATAAAGCAGTTTAATTAAATGGAATGTTAGTTGTAAACAAACGAGCTACTTGGTGAGGCTTGGCCTCACAGATGCGCTCGTGCCTTAGATGGCAGGAAAAATCTTCACGATAGGCCTATTAACTAACCACCCGATTCACGTTGGCTGGGGGGAAGGGGGGCCATCAGACATTTGTGCCCAGTTATCCGGCCCTTCCCCCAAAAAATCACACCTTCCCACCTCTGACAGCTTAAAAGAAGTCAAGAGGACTCCTTACTCACAGACCTATTCACAAACCTGCGGTTTTGAAATCCTATGCAGGTACAGGAGCTTCCAATCGCGAGGAAGCAATTTTGCATTGTAGGCATAACTAACATGCAATAACGCCGCCAACAACAACCAAAACTAGGCTAATCATTGTCAACATGTAAATTAAATGTAACATTAGTGTGAATCAAATTAAAATGTTCTCTTTTACAAACGTAGTAACAGAATAATTTAATAATGTTACAAAGATACTACATCAATCCGTATGTTTCATTGGGCTACTAGGCTATTTGTTTTGCCTTGATTCATTTAGGCTAGGCCTTTTTATTCAGGGGCCGTATTCACAAAGAATTTTAAGGCTAAAAGTAGCTCCTAACTGGCGAATTTAGGAGCAACTCCTAAAAATAATGGGCGTGTCACTCCTAACTTTAGGACTCCTAATTTTTTCACAAAAAGTAATTCACGAAGCATTTTAGACCTAAAAGTAGCACCTAAGTCTGGGACAGCTTAAGTCGAGAGGACTCCTAACTCACTAAGACCTATTCATAAACAGCTTTTTTGTGGCATTTTACGTTGCGATGTTTTGAAATAGCCTATGCGGAACAGGAGCTTCCAATCGCAAGGGAACAATTTTGCATTCATAAAAGGGATGCAATAACGCCACCAACAACAACCAAAACTACTCATTGTTAACATGTAAATGAAATGTAAAGTTTCATTGTGAATCAAATTAAAATGTTCTCCTCTTTGCAAACGTAGCCTAGGGATATGGTGACAGATTAATTTAATAATGTTGCAAAGGTAGGCTACTGCATCAATCCATAGGCCTATGTTTCATTAGGCTACTAAGCTATTTGTTTTGCCTTACTCTTTATTCATTTAGGCTAGGCCTTTTTATTCAGTTATTAATCATCTTCCGTCCTTCGCACTACTTGTGTAGCGCACGCATTCTCCGACCTGTCACCTGTCAGTCATCATCGGAAGAGAGGTGTTTGGAATTCCCGCGTTACAATCGTCAGCCAATCAAGGTGGTCACTTCAGTCAAGCTCGTGCATGAGTAATGACGTCATCCATAGCCACGAAGACTCACTCCTAGTTTAGGAGTTGTCTGAAAGGCTTTGTGAATAACTTTTAAGAGAAAACTCCAATCTAAAATCTTTAAGTGCGATTTAGGAGTAGCCTACTCCTAGTAGTAAGATAAAAGCCTTTGTGAATAGCCTAAGGCCCCAGTTATTCATCATCTTCCGTCCTTGTGTAGCGCACGCATTCTGAGACCTGTCACTCATCATCGTAAGGGAGGTGTTTGGAATCATGCCCGCGTTACAATCATCAGCCAATCAAGGTGGTCACGCTTGCCCATTTACCCAAATTAATGGTCGAATATTACTAATGATCATTGTTATTTAAGAACATGCAGTGTGCGTAGGGTACCAAAACATCTTGCTCGTAAAAAAGCATCATAACGCACATTCTGGCGGGTCTGTTATTTACTGTAGGCTGCGCAAACCACATGCCTTTATTTTGGGCAAGCCTGCATTCATTCATTCATTCAACCTTTATTTCTTCTCGGAGGGTCATTGAGGGAAGCCCTCATTTTCAATGAAGCCGAAATTTCAGAAGCGAAGCAAAGCGCTCCACAAACAAGACAACATTCGAGGCCTTCTGTTGAAGAATTTTATATAAAGCCTGCGCTGACAGTAATCCTCCTGCCCCTGATAGGCCTACCACAGCTGTGGATAGTGTGGAGTGTTCAAGTAATAACACAATCCAATGTGTGTCTCAATTGTCCCCCGCTGACCACCTCACACATTTCTCTAGATTTTGCAACGAACTTACATGACACAATGCCATAAAATATGCCAGTTTTAGGACACAGAATAATGTTTGTAATGATACCAGGTAGGCCAGGTATTGTCGAAGGTGCATGGTGAAGTGAAATTCTTACTTTGGAAAACAAACATTTGCCGATATCATCGCCGATCATCAGAATATTGCAACAGATTCTGTGTTCTGGACTGTAGGTAACTTGTTAAGCCAGTGGTTCTCAAACTTTTATTTCATTCCCCACTTTGATCAAGGGGCATGACTGATGATAGTGGAGATAACGTGTTATCCTGAGGCTTTTGCAAGTCAGCATCTTCGACGGTAGTCTATTAAAAATATAAGTTTTCGATGTCCCAAACGGAGAGCCATACTTTATTGTTTTTAACGATCTCCATGCTACTCACAAAAATGTAGGCATGGGGACATGATGAAGTAGGTTATCCAACTGTCGTGTGTTAAATTATTGTGATTACGAGCCAGTGGTTTTCAAACATTATGCGTGACTCGGACATCTAACTAAATGCAACAGGCTCATATCGTCCTCACATTCGCAAAATGAGGACCAGTGTTTTGTCAAATTGCAAATAGCTATTCGTTTTAACTATTTTTTTACAAAAAGCACTTCATACTATCTTAATTTTGGAATATGGGGAGGGAAGTGGCGCGTCTGCAGTCAGCCAAATATGAATGTAATTCTGCGGCATAAAGCAGATGTAATTGTTTATTGTACAGAAAAATAAAAATGGCATGTCAAGCAGTCAATTGACTACATTGCAGTCAAGAAGTAGGGCAAATTAATTTACGAAACCAAAACGTGGGTCATAGTTGTCTAAGCCTCTATTGCGTAGCCTGTTAAAAACGTCGCCAGATAGTATTAAATCGGCAACAACATTGTTTTCTGCAGAAGCCTACCCAAGGCTACAGATTAATTCTGAACAGTTATTTCTCTACTGGCTCAATTATCACACCACTGTTTTGATTTGCGTAGTTGCGTTAACCCCAACACTGACAATAATGTAGACAGCAAATTTCGATTTCGATTTTCGTGTAGTCAAGCCTTAAGCCATACCCAAGTAGCCTAAATCGAGGTAATGTTTAATTATGCATGATTTATTTTGTTATTGAATTCGTAGGCTGGGATTACTCTCGGCAACAATTATGTAAGGGACGGCAGGCAGAGCGATGTACAGTGGCAGAGCGACGCACAGTGGCTGAAAGTGGTACTAAAGCTTCACGCAGCTTCACGCCGCGTAATGCGCGAATGAAGTGGTCATTTGAAAGCGATGCCCACTGTAAGTCACATGGTTAATATAGTTAGCATGTTAGCATGCTAGCTAGCACAGTTAGCATAACTACTAAAATGATAAGCTAGGTTAGCTAAGTCACATGGTTAACATAGTTAGCATGTTAACATTGCTAGCATAGTTAGCATGTTTAGCTGCTAGCAAACATTAGAGCCATTCCAACTTTCAGTTATCGTCAAATATCTACTTATACACAGCCATTAAACTATTTGAATATCAACATTCATTAAACTGCTAGAAAATGTTAGCTAAGTTAGCTAAGTAGCATGGTTAGCATGTCAGCATAGTTAAAAATCTTAGCATAACTGCTAGCAAACTATAGAGCCATTCCAACTTTCAATTATCGTCAAATATCTACCTATAAACAGCCATTAAACTATTTGAATATCAACATTCATTAAATTTCATTAAACTTCCAGTCTGTCAACAACTTTTAAACTATTTACCTTCAACTTCTACGGTCTACTTTTAAACTATCTATTAACCTAGCTGTCTATCAACAACTTTTAAACTATCTACTGGCTATCAACAACTTTTAAACTATCTACATTCAGCTTTTAAACAGTCTACTTTTAAACTATCAACTTTTATTAAGCTATGCAGCCACCATGTCTATCCTAGCATCACCGTAGTAACCATCTCTGTATTATCTATTTTAACTATACATGATATTTTACATCACAACTTTAGCATTTTCATGCACTGGTAATTCCTTGGAATTGCATTTCTAGTTATTATTATTATTATTCCCACCAAATTTCTGCGTCTAATTCAGCTTCAACCGTTTAACGTAGAAACTTGAAAAGGAGACTTGAGGAATGTATTTTTCACTTTTGTAAACTTTATACTTTTTGAGATATTAATAGAAAACAAGCTTATTTTTCCCCATAGACTTTGTATGGGGACTATGACATCATAATGGGCTAATTAACTTGATTTGCACCTGTATCAACTTCCAGCTGCTCAACTAGGTCCCATCAAAAAGCTAGTTAAACTGATTGCACCTGTATCAACTGCTTTCTGCTCAATTAGGCCAACTCTCTCTGTGTATCTCCATTCTACAAGGATATAAGGCACATTCCATCCAACTTTCTTCCATCCAACTTCAAACCATTCACTCATCTACCCATTAAACTATCCCATCAACATCCATTCAACTTTCTGTCTATCAACATCCATTACACTATCTATATCATATGTAAGGATATATGGATAATTGTGGTCATTTTTGCATGGTGTGAAATGGAATTTTTAGATATTGATTGCTGTGCGTTTTACTTTTTTATTTCATCTTGTGGTGTGCATTGATTGTTTGGTGTCTGCTGCTCTCGTTTGCTCTCTTTCCTTCCCCTCCGTTTATTGGTGTGGATAGTACGCTTGGAGTTCCTGCTTTAATCTGCGCCTGTGGTTCGCTGGATTGCTGAGCTGCGCTGATCTACACTACGACTCCAGTTCCTGACGTTACGTTTGGGGCTAATCGTTGCCAGTCATCCCCGTGGGTTTCCTACGGCGTGGAGGCCCAGTGTCTATAATCGACCAAGCTGCACCGGCGCGGTGACTGTGGGCTACGTTCAACCGGACTGGGAGTCAGATACGTCTGCTCCCAGTTTGATGGTGAGTGCCGCATTTGTTCAAGTTCAAGATCTAACCCTCACTGCATGAGTCAACGATTATTGCAACACGTCAATTGAGAATTATAGACTGCCGCCGTAAATATATTATAGCCTATGTGGGTAGTGTGGGGAATTATAGTGTGTTTAAATGCTTGATCGCTCTGTTTTGTGTTTGCTGTGATATTTTGCTGTGGAGATACTGGCGGCTTCTCTTTTGTTGTGTGAGCGCGCGTGTGATTTATAGGTGTGCCTTGGAGACTCAGTTGTGAACTGGACTGATTAAGAGGGGATTCCCCCATACGGACTGTTTGGACTTGGTGTAGCGCTGTAGCGTCAGCTGTGTGCGTGCCTGTATTGGATGGAACGTGGACTGGTTTATTCAGATTGCCCCATACATGAATGAGTGCATGAATGTTGTACACTTTTAACTGAAAGCTTGTAATAAATATATATTTTTATACGGATTTGCTGTTGTGGTAGTTCTGCTCCGTTGCTCCCACCAAATTAAAAGAACCTGCAGTTCATTGCAGCTCTTTAACTGGGTGGGTAGTCGGGTAAACAAGTGCCTTACATCTACATTTAACTTTTAAACTATATACTCTGTCTCAGGCTTTAAGCATACAATATGGCTCTCTTAAAGGGACACCAGGCAAGCCTGATGCTTTTTCTCTACGAAACTCCCCCTCGCTCGGACTGAAGATCTTTTCCTTTTCTTTGCATCTTCCGTCAAGGGTTTTCGCTGCTTCTTCGCCGGCTCTGCCATTATACACACGTTTGCAACAATCACTAGCGTTTCGTTAGCCTCCCTCTGTGCTGTGGATGCAGGATGGAAACTGAAACTGCTTCGGTCGCCGGGTACGATACACTGAACTTGCAAGCGGGATATTCTTCCTACAGGCAGTAGGGGCGGGCGAGAGTCTTCATTCGCCCTGTAATGAGTCATTTAACCATATAACGACTTACGAAGATAAGTAATTAACACGAAAACGTTGCCTGGTGTCCCTTTTAAGACTACTATTTCCTCTGCCCACAACTGTTTCAAAAATGATTAGCTAAGTTAACTGAGTCACATGGTTAGCATAGTTATCATGTTAGCATTTTTATTGAAACTGCTACAAATGATTAGCTAAGTTAGCTAAGCAATGTGGTTAGCACAGTTACCATGTTAACATTGTTAACATAGTTAGCATTTTAGCATAAGTGCTAAAAATGATTAGCTAAGTTAGCTAAGTCACATGGTTAGCATTGTTAGCATTTTTTCCAAAACTTCTAGAAAACATGAGCTAAGTTAACTAAGTAACTTGGTCAAATTAGCTTTGTTAGCATAACTGTTAGCAAACATTAGAGCCATTCCAACTGTCAGTACAGAGCCTTTAAACTATTTGTCTATCAACACGCATTAAACTATCAGTCTGTCAATAACTTTTAAACAATCTACATATAACTTTTAAACTTTCAACATTCATTAAACTATCTGTCTATTAAACTCTATGTCTATTAACAACTGTTAAACTACCTACATTCAACTTTTAAACTGTCTACGTCTAAACTATCAACTTTTTATTAAGCTATGCTATGTCTGTCCTAGCTTCATTTTCATGCACTCATAATTCCCTGGAATTACATTCTCTAGTTTAGTTAATAGTTTATATTTTACTGATAACTTAAACTATGTTAAAATAAATGTCACTGGAATAATTTGAGGAATGTTTTATTTGCAGAACGTGTTGTCTTTCTTAACGCCGTCATGCACCTTCGCGTGAAGTAGAAAATCGATTCCTGAGCAATCGATGCCAACTAATTCAGCACCTTCACTTGGGACAGCACCTTTGTAACGTCGAACGTAAGAGGCAGCGTGTTAAGAAGCTTCCTAAGGGACACTTCGGGAAACACACTTAGGAACATAAACAACTTTGGAAAGATATATCTTGAGTCTTCTTAGCGCGCTAAGAGTGAGCGTTATCGGGGAACCGGCCCCAGATGGATATCTAAGTTAACGATAAGTAAGTTATTTTCAAATAATCGATTGCTCAAAAAGGAGAAAGCTAGACAGCGAGAACAGAGCTTTATAAAACGATACGGGGGCAATACCACGCAAAACTGTCACGTCCGTAACGCCAACTAAATATGGATGTGACAGTTTTGCGCGGAATTGGACCTCTCCTATAGCCTATATTCTGAGACAGGCAATTTTAAGCGCCAATTTGAAGCACCTCTACAAAGCATATATTTTGAGCAAGCATAGGCTAGGCCCATTCAACAGTGAACTGAGACCACAGAATATTTTACGATTTAAGAAGGCAATATGATTGATCCACCACAATCTAGTTAAGCCTACATGCATTCACTGCCCAACAACGTGATATTCCTGGGTTTCCAGGATTTCGGGTCAACATAAAAAAACTAAAAAAAATAAATTAAACTTGCTGATTAATGGGTTCAAGGAACCAGCTGTGGAATATCCATCCTTGTCTCAGCTCAAATTTTATTTTAAGTTCACGTTAAAATCTTAAAAATAGCCAAGGCTACTCAGTTTTTCTCCCCAATTAGGCTACTCTTATCTTGCCTTATTTCTCCTCATTTCAAATGTTGCCTTTTAGGCTACTTATTTTATTTCACATTAAATATTAGGCCTGGCTAGGCCTACAATCTTCTATTTCTTGAATTTCCCCTTGGGGATCAATAAAGTATCTATCTATCTATCTATCTATCTATCTATCTATCTATCTGCGTAAACACGCACGTTAAACATTATGATGCTCCGGACCTTTGCTTGAGGAAATTTTCCGTAGCACGATTCCTAGAACCACACGCATGTGAAGTTAAAACATTTTTAATCGTATAATCTTCATAAATTCTTTGGAGCTAGTGAATGTGTAGCCTAAATCCATGCTTGGTGCACTGTCGGAAAAAAACATTTAGGCCTACTTCTATTTTTGAAGTTATAGGCTACAGGTGACGAGAGCACAGGTTGACTGAACCATCTTTTTGGACTCGTTTTCCGACTGATTTTTTAATTTTTTTGCAACACCGCTTAATTTAGCTTGAAAGTTAACCTGCTACGGAGCAGGTTAGTTCTGTGGCATAAATTCCCATGGTTACCAAACTGGGATTCACGTTAACCTCATTAATGGAACGGAATTCTCACTAAAATTAGCGAGACTTATCAAAATAAGCCAGGTTTGGCCTTTAGCGAGGTTGATGGAATACCCCCCAGCTCTCAGCGCAGTGTTGACTTGCGCGTCTTTTTAAGATGGTGAGCTTAAACGAAGGAAAGCCCTCTAATCGGACGGGCAAGACTGACAAATAGACCAGGTCCAGGCCCACCCGTGGCTACGAGTAGGCTATGCTTTCTAAATGATTTAGCTAACTCCATCGCCATCCACGAACTTAGGCTACTATGGCCAATATCTTTGAAATTTAACGGTCTTGGTTTCATTAGGAAGACATGAATTCTGGGTGGGTTTGGGCAAGCCTCAGACTCGTGCGAGCGGTATCGGAGCGGAACAGAGCGGCCACTCCGGCCTCTAAATTAAAAAGCGCTCCGCTCAAATTCCATCCATATTACACAAAACTATAAAATAATCTAAACTTCATTCACTCTCGGTGTATAGATCAGGACAGACCAGACATGTGGACTCGAGTCAGACTCGAGTCATGATTTTAATGACTTCAGACTTGACTTGATAAAATTCGGCATGACTTGCGACTCGACTTGGACTTGAATACTATTCACTCGAGACTTGACTCGGACTTTGCCTCTTTGACTTGTGATGACTTGACATGTCTCGAGTCAAAAACTCAATTTCCTGATCGTGGACCAGTCACCCCAGAGATGCTTTCCCTCCGCGACTTAAAAAAATAAATAGCGGAGACAAGCGGCCAGTCCAGAGCACAGTTCAGTGCTGCCGCTACCCCCACATGCGTTACGCACTGTGTGTAGGGCACCAAGAGACAGAGAAACGACCAACATTTAGCCAATAACTTGTAGCTTTACTGCAAACTGATTTGCACTCTTGTTAGAGAACGTTTACAATGTCAAAATGCACCAACAGCATGTTGCATAAAGATGATACTTTTCGAGTCCTCTCCATTAAGATCCAACTTGAACTTATGCTAGCCTACTGCATTTAATTGAGAACCCCATCTAAGCACGCACGAGAAGGAGAGAAAACGAGTGGCAGGGTCCAGCTGGCTTGTCATTGTTGATGATGATTGATATTTTCTTTTAAATATAAGAAACGTATAAAAGGAAATCATGAAGGCAACAAATACGAGATTTGGGGAAATTGCGGATTTATCCGGTTCTTACTACTGTTATAAACTGAGATCCAGGTCACTATGACATAGGCTGCACTCACTGTGATTTGGAAAGTGGACAAGAATATGAAGAGTTGTCTTTGCCTTTGTGTAATGGAAATGGTGAGTCTTGAAGTAGGCCTATTCAATAATTTGTTTACATGAAGCACATTGATATGCCGATTGAAACGCATTCCACTCAGCTAGCAAGGTGGCTACTGGCTACCAGGCTCATAATTCACATTTAATTGCAAACAGAAAATGTCAAGCAAGCATCATGTCATACATGCATCTATTTCCAAAGGAATGAAAGCTGTTTGTGCCAACTTAATATCATGCTTATCATTGTTAATATTGTGCTATACATGTGGCACAAACAATGTTTGCGTTTGTGGACTAGCCATAGGAATGGAGCTGGTAAAAAAAAGATAATTATGAGAATGTGTGGACAGTGGCACACAATGGGCTTAAAGTGACAGTGCACCATTTACAAATGAGATAAACAGCATCAAATGTGTAGTATTTCTTAAGAAATTAATACTTTAAAACAAAATTACTGTGATTATTATCTTTTAAATAATATAAAAGTGTTGACCTTGGCTTCCCTTATGAGTCGCCACTGACCGACAGCCTAATAAATTGTTTGCAGGCAAATCTGTGGCCTAGTGCAGTGAAATGCCATCAGTCAAATTATTACTCATACTTATAGTGGGCTCTGCAATTTGGAAAAACAATATATATATATATATATTTGTCATGTAGCTATCCGTTTTGTACAGATTACTCAGGCATGCACATGTGTATATTGTATGCGCATGCATATATTGTAAAAGATTTCAAGACAGAAACATTGAACATATTTTAATCTGTATTTATAAAATAAAATTCTGTGGATTAGATGGAAGTGTTAAAATTATGATCGATAGTCTAATAATGCCATTATTAAGTGAAGAGTACCTGATGACTTGTTCAGGACTTGAAAAAGATTGGGACTTGGACTTGGACTCGACTTAGCTTTGATGAGACTTGGACTTGGACTCGACTTGGCCCTTCTCTGTATTTACTTGGGACTTGACTTGGACTTGAGTGCTAAGACTTGGGACTTACTTGTGACTTGCCAAACAGTGACTTGGTCCCACCTCTGGGACAGACTTGCGGAACAGGGCAACAGTCTAATAGTCCAATACCAAAGGGCCCTTGAAATGCCAAAGCTAAGGAGGATGGGTTGTAACCATGCTAGTTGTCAGCTCTGCCATAAGTAGTGACTGATCACATTCACACATTTTGTTGTTTTGCACTTCCTTTTGCACTTGTTCTATAGTTTGTAATAGTCTTTGGGTAGTTGACAAATGGCCAAGAAAAAGTACTTTTTTTGGAAAACATCACTTTTTTAGAAAAAATACATATATTTATGGAGTATGACAACTGCAGTTTCAGAAAATAGTACTGGTCACTCATTTTGTCAATGACTTAACATATTATTTTCACGTTTTCAGTCAACTGCATTGTAAATGTGTCCTATGGTGTGACATTTAAAAAAGTACGAAGAAATTATATTAAATAACATAAAAAAATACCTCAGACAGAATTGTTCACATTATTAAAACATTAATTTCTTAAAGTGATATTTATTTTACATCAAAATACTAATTAGAATCATTTTCACCATGAATAGATGAACTTGATTAACTTTTTCCTATGAATGTCAATAAAACTTATTCGCCAACCCTACAAAACTGTTTGAAATTGTAGCTATCTAAGAGGAGATATTATTGTAACTCCCCTAATGCCAAACCTGACTTTTTCTAAAAGATATTTTGAAATTAAGATTATTTTTCTGTTGTTTTATGTTTGTCACACCATAGGACAAAACGTCACACCAAAGGACAAAGATAGTCATTGCATAAAGAGAGTCAGAATATATGAAGTGTTTATTGTAACATTGATAAAGGAGAACATTTGTTTTTTTATTTTTCAAAAGTATAAACTGTGCAAAACACGTAGCACACCAAAAGTAACTTTGATTCTTATGCAAGGCTTATTCTTATCTTACACTCAATAAAGAGAGGAATTTTTCGCCATGCGCTCCACTTTTATTAAACCTTGCACCCAGGGGTGTGGCAATTAACGACATAAGGTCTGGCGCATGATCCAAAAATCGCTATCTTACACCATCTAATAATCATTACGCCACTGACCAAGAAAAACCTGGTCTATAGCGAAAAACTGATATAAAGCACAGCTGAAGACATACTGTCACAAGATCAGCAAGCAGCAACTCCTGCAGAATAAATATCCTTAGGATTTTCTATTCAGTCATTCAAACATTATTGGGTTAAGTGTTGCTTTTTTCAGGCTATGTTTTCGATGGTAACCCCTTGTCAGTCCATAGTGAAAGTACTTAACTGTGTTGAACTGTTTTGTCATTGACTACGAGACTATGGTGAAGTTTTACTTTGCCTATAGTTCAAATAATAGGCGAGTAGATGCATATAGGCTATACTCTGCTAGTCACAAATAAGGTTTTAGTAAAGCAAGGTTTAGTGGGATCCCTGTTCCATATGGTCTCGCGTGCAAGCAGCTACAGTGTACCTTCAAATGCACCCCTGACTATCAAAATACCGATGCGCTGTTTGAAGTTGCGCTGCTTGCTGTTAAAGGGAATGATACATATCATTCTCATTGGTTTAATGGATGTTACACCCAAAACACACCCATTACAGATTGAGAAACATAAGAACAACCCTTTTGTGCCCAGCGCCCATCGTTTGATCACAAAATCATGCCATTAAATTAGTGATTGTAGACTGGCTATAATGTCTAGAAACTTTGCGCCTCTGACCATCTGTTTCTAAACGCCAAAATAGGGCCCATAATCCTCAACAGGGAATTTCCATTTTAAAAACATTGCATAACATTCATGTACTCCATTCCATCTAAAATATATTCTAAGAGCAGTTTTTAATCATACTTTACACAGTCATCTACAATGAAATTCTATTCGTTAGTGGCAACACTGGAAGTTCAGAGGGAGGTTGGGTCAAAGGTCTTGCAGGAGGTTCCACTGGCTCCTCCAGTACACTGTCAGGAGACTGTGGTGTGGTTAAGAATGTCAAGTAATGCCTTTTCCTTTGCCCTGCTTCTTTTTTTGATTCCTTCCAAATCTTCCTCAATTCGGTTTGTTTCTTCCTTCCTAGTGCTTTAAAGGTTGTATCAGCGGTAGCGGGGATACGTCACTTCTGTTGATGTTCAAACAAAACAGAGAGCTAGCTCGCTACTCCCTCCCCCTCAAGTGCGCATCTTGTTGGTTATTGGTTGAAACACTCTATTTTGCATTTGAGTGGGTTGCCAACCCTTGTTGGTAGCAATTGTTTTTGTGTACAGATCTCGGAGCCTAGGCTGCCTACAGAGACACGATTTTTTTGACGGCCTGCTTATGGGGCAGACAGCTAGCGGATTGTTAGGAAAGATTAGATGAATGTGATCATTTATGTTTGGGCCTTTTTTGGGCCTGACATCGCTGATACAACCTTTAATGTTGAATGTATCCAATTCCCAGAGAGCCTTCTGTTCATGATATTTGTTAGAAATAATGATAGAATATAGATGAATGGATCAACAGAGAAATGAATGTAATGTATACTCAATTATGAACTCTCTTTTGCACTCATCTCTCTCTCAGTTCTTTCTGTTCTAAAAAAAGAGTTTTATATTTATGTACTTTATGTTATAGTTGTTTTAGTAACACTTCAGAACATTTTATGTAGTCTCCAAAAAACAGCAATAAACATTTTAATTTAAGTCATTATTGAATTTAAAATCATCAAAACTGGTCAAAAAAGAATGAAAAGTATGTTAACAAACTTTATTCATTTGTTTTAATAGCTTCTTAAGGAGGTATTGTCCTATCGTGTGACATCTTTGTCCTATGGTGTGACAGGTCAAAGTGTCACACCAAATGACATTTCCTGTCACACCAAAGGACATTTAAGCTTTTGTGGTAGTTAATAACCATGCTAATACTAGCTGAACTGTCATTAGCAATTGGCATCATGCATTTGCATAATATTACATAGTCCTGCAGTTAAAAATACAAATTTAGATTAAAAAAAATTAATTTAGGGGTGTCACACCAAAGGACAAAAAAACTTAACAACTTCAGTGGTCTGAAAACATAGTTAAATATTTGAACAATTCTGAGAGAAATACTTACAATGTGCACTGCTCATGGGCTTTATAGGAGTCTTCAGTCACATGACCTTGAATGGGGTCTTTCAACTAAATGTAGTTGTCCATAATATTGCCGAACTTAATATCAAGTTATTGCATAACGCCAAAGGACATTTTTTTCTGTGACAAACTTTATGAAATTCCTACAATTTTAAAAATGTATGTATAGGAAAAATGATTGGCACTTAGTAAAATAGACACTTGCACAATTATGCCAGGAGTGTTCATTAACATTTTTAAACATTATTTTCTTTATTTATAAAAGTTGATATTTATGAAATGATGTTGTCTACCGTCACACCATAGGACGATTTTGAGGTTTGGCTCAAAGTAAAAAAAATAAAAAAATAACTCTGGTATTAAAACAAAAAATGCATGTAAAAAAAGAAAATGTTTAATCATTTACAGTATTTTAAATGATAAAAATGTGATATAAATGATTTTTTATCTTCTGTGACGGTGAAAAAGCCATGTCACGTCAACTACCCCTTTGTTAAAATTGCATAAATTACAGAAATATTTTGAAATATTTGTATACTGTATAGTTTGTTTGGTGTTATTACTTTGTTACCTGTTATTTTGAGAAGCTGGTTATTTATTTAATATGCAGTGTTTAATAAATAATTGTTAAATGTACAGAGTCTGTAGTGTATCGCACAAACAAGATGGCAACACCCACAGACCCCCCCCCCGTTGGACGACCTACCACCTTGACTAACACATTTCCTGCGGGAAACCCATTAAGGCCACGTTCACAAACTCTTAGTCAGCTGTATATCCTCTGATTTGAATGTTTACTGATATCTAGGCGATATTTGTAACATTTATTTTGTATTTGGACTGTTATGAAACTATGTAGAAAAATGTAAACATTGTGAAACTTAAAGCCCAAATTTGGAGACATGCATGTCGAAATTTGCTGCAAATTCAAAACCGGATTACTCTGGAACGGCTTAGTGTACAGGGACTGCTTTACACCTTTGTGTTCGGTAAGGTCTGCTGTTTAGTTTGATATATGGTTTGTCATGTGTTGAACGAAGGGTTGGTGAAGTATTCCACCGAGATGAATGGCTAGGGAGATAGGCGCAGAACCTAAAATTTGATTCAATTTAATCATATTACTTAGGCTACTTGTCTCGAGAACGTTTCACCACAGCAATTAGCGGCTATATTGGTTAAAAGCTGAGAAAAAGCTCTTTCATGTGATGTGATACTTGTGAAGTCTGTATGATGAGTAGGCTACTTAGTGAATTGCGAGTAGTTCAACTGAGAAGAATGGGTGAATTTGGACACACTTTCTTTCTTGCCGTGCGCTGTCACTTTCTCCACTGCGTAAAAGACTAAATTCATTTGCGCTGTGAATGCTAAGATTATTTTGACAGGTCATAGGCTAATAAAATACGCTATTAGTTGGACGCAAAGCAGAATATTGAAAGAAGGGGGCACCAAGGCCACCGTGGCCTGTAAACCTCTGAAGGGGCATCACGGCTAACTCAAGGGGCAACGGCGGCCATGGCCGTCGTGAAATTACTACCCTGCCAATAACAACACCTATGTGAGGACTGTGTCATGTACTCCAGCTCTGCCTTTAGCACTGTTGTACCATCTAAACTAAACCATCAAATTGCGCAATTGACTGGACATTTTAAACACACTGAGGGTGTCCCTGTCTTCCATCACCCCCAGATGGAACCTTCTCCCACTGATAATATGTGGCCTTTTTCGTAATGCACATTTAGTTCATTTAGCATGTAATGCACGTTTAGTTCGTACCTTCACTGTTGATAAATAACTGGAGCTAGTTCTTTTCAAGTAATGCATGCACAACACTATATGGAACACCCCCCCCCCCCCCCCCCCCCCCGGTCCGGGAAAATAAATTGGGAATCAAACTGGTCCATGGTACAGAAAAGGTTGGGGACCCCTGTGAGCCCTCAAACGGATAACTTATTCACCTGGAGTAAAGTCACATCTGTAGGCCGAAGCCTCTGTTGCCAGGTATTCTCGGTATGTTTTCTCAGCAACACAGGGGAGGCAAAAAACAGGAAAAGAACTGTAGGAAACTAAGGAAATAAAAAGAAGGAAAAAATGTGTTCAAGCCTCTGTGGCTCGATCAGAAGAAAAATGATCAAGGGGCCCGTTCTCTTTTTATACCTCTTATTCACTTTACACAGGTATGTAGCCAGTGTATAGTACTCTCACTATCATTCTCCCCTTACAACTCCTCCAAATCATTAGTTTCAAAATCAATGCTTATCAATCCATGATCGCACCCTAGTCCACCCAGTCCACCAATGGAGCTGGCGGCTCTTTCGCATCCACAGAAGCCCTCATTGCTACCCCAAGCACACCTGCTGACTGACTTCCTCCCTTCCTCTGACGAGAGTCGTCTGCACAGCCCTGTGACCCACCACTTCCTCCGACTCCACAGCAGGAAGTCTAGTGCATCGGCAGCTACTCGCGTTACAAACAGTGGCAGTAGCAAAACAGGAAGTGACGGAGTTCACTTCCCGCAGTATGGGCAGTCAATCGCCATCTACACTATTTAGGTCTAATTTGTTTATCATCTGTCATTGCAGCATTTGCGCATTTTTATTTGTTTTGGAGCAAGGTGGATTTAAGCAGTTACATGACTAAAAATTCTTTTAATTATAAATGATGATACTTCCCACATTTTCACTTGTTAACTTTGTTTTGCAACTGTAATCAGCAAAATGTCCTTATGGGCCCATATCACTATTTTATATTAATGTGTCAAACAACCAGCATATGTGAAAAAAATCATTTTTAAATTGTATTTTAGAAGGCTACCATAGAAAGCTACCATTGAGGACACAGAGGTCATGTCCATTTTTTCTTCAAGTTCTGTTTAATTTATTAAGTAGGCCTAACTAGCCGGTGCAATTATCCTTGCATCAACGCATTGTCACAAGACACGTCTTTGCAGATACCTCTGACATGTCAGAACGACGTTCTGTGTCCTAAACTATTTAATGAACGCAATACAGCTCATAAACTTCAATTCCCACAAATCCATTGTCCAAAACAAATAAACTTGACTGTTTGTTCATTTCTGCCAGTAATCTTCATTCACCTGACCTGAACAAAGACTGCAACGAAGTTAACGTTTGGAAAGCCAGCAGTAGAGCAGACAAAGAGAAGGAGGTGAGAGGTCCGTGTAACGCTTTGCAGTGCTTTGTTCTATTTGCTCCATCCATCTGATCCAAATAAAAAATGTGTTCAATAATCCAATTTTCTATTTTTTTAACTGGTCAGCAAATAGATAATTGCTGTTATTTTCTAAATGTCTCATTAGTCACGCAAGATAAAGAAAAAACAGAAACTGGATTGGAAACAAAAGTAAAATTCAGTTAATATTGGATTTTTGCCTTTTTTACCGTTTTTGTTGGGGTGAACCACAAGCGTAGGGGGGGTGACCTGATACATAACAGAGCGTGCGGTGTTGGTGATCACATTTTATCAGCGGACGTAGAGATGGAGGGCTATCAAACACAGTTCAGCTTGCATCAAGGTGCCAAGCGATTGATAATGTCAGCTCGAGATCAGAACTTCAGATGCAGAGGGATACATTGCTGCATCCTGACACTTATGAGTAGGCCCTACGTGTGTAGAATGTTCATGTTCTGGGAGGCTTTGGAGACCTACATGAGCATTACCATGGACTTAAAGCCGTAGCCTATAGCAATGTAGGTTATTTGCTGTTGAAATTAATAAATGGATAAACTGATAAATTAGGCATACTCACTGTTGTGTCTTCGTTTAGCCTAATGATAGTCTAGCGTAAAGTGTTAAATAAGCAAAAATGTCCCATGTCAAACAGCTTGGTGTAGCCTGTATAGCCTAGACTGACGTCGATGCTTGAAAGCATTCTGCTTTGGGGAATTATTTGCTATGGTATGGCATGGCCATGGTATTCAAATGTACTGTAGATATGTTCAACATAGGCTGAAAGTTATGTTATGAAAGTGTTGGTTATGAAAGTGTTAGTTATTAATCTCTAAAGTAATGAGTCAAAATCACGCACAACTTCAGACGGCGCTCTCTTCCACCCTCTAGCCTGGCCCAGCTAGATGCTGTTCTCCCACCGGTGCTCATGGTTCAGTCCAACCACAAGGGCAAAAAAGGAAAATTAGAAAATTGACGCATCATTTCAATTTTTAACTTCTGAACAGAAAACCGTAACTGTGTTCAATTGAAAATCAAAATATGCAACAATAACCCATTTACTGTGTAGAATGGATAACGTATTTTTAAGCCTATTTTTATATTTTTTCATGTGAATTCTGCAAATAAAACATAGCACTGCAAAGCGTTCCACGGACCGTGAGAGAGGTAATGGTTGAATACAATAACGATGTAATAGGGCTACCAATCTTACCTACTTGTGGCTGCTGCTCCCTTCTCTCTTAAAAACAATTGTGGGTTGAAGATTCTGCGATTCCTTCTGTTTGGAGTCCTGAAGTGAATGTCACTTCAGTGCCCACTGCCCACTGTAAATAATAGGGGTGGGACAGGGGCCAGATAACGACCCCCCCCCCAAAAAAAAAAAAAAAAAAAAAATCGCCTACGCTGTATTTTGTCTTTCTTGCGCAAACAAAATGTGTGCGTTCTTAATAGCCTGCGTAATTCTGTTTCATAAAGTTGAACAAACACATGCAGTAATTTTACAGATAAATAGAAATAGCCTACTGTCATGCAGTTTATGGGGTAGGCCAACTTGGAGTGAATTTACACAAGGGAGATTCTTTCTCTGGGCTACTCGTAGCTGAGCAGAGTTTGGTGCAACGCGTCAGTAATCACTTTACAGTTCCTACAGTGTGCGAGCAAAGATATTCAGAATTCTGGGAAGGCGACAAGAATATTGGCAAAAAAACAAAACTCATCGGAGAAGGCTACTACTGAGCGGGAAACCGTGCACAACTAACTAGCTAATGACTAGTCTGATGTCAATCAGATCACAAATTGATTCCAAAAAAAATATCAGGGTGTTACAAGCTAGGACTGCCACTGTTTTCAGTGTGAAGAAGAGCATCTAGTAGACTATTAATGACAGAAGGAACGCAACTCGCAAGCGCACTTCACTCAAAGCAGTTCAATGTTTTGCAAGTGTGTGCGAGCTGGGCAACAACGCTTCCATAAAGCAATTCGAACTTCAAGCAGGGGCGTAGCAAGCGTGGGGGATGTGGGTGTTATAACGTACACACTTTTCCTGGAACACGATTCTATCCCCCACACTTTTTGTCAGATTAAAACGAAAGTAAAATATGGAAATAAACGCTCACATAAAGAGTTGGAACCGTATGTCCAATAAGGGTGGGCTCTGATAACGCACACATAGAGAGACACAAATAGGTCTGTTGATTTGATTGAACGGTCATCCAGCCAATCACATCAAGTTAGCGTCAGTTAATAAGGGACCGTTCGTTATTTATAAACAGGGTCACCGGAGGAAAATAGGGGAGGGTCATGTCTTTTTATTCTTTGTTAAGGGGAGGGTCACCTAACTTTTTTTGTCTAGGAGGGGGGGTCACCCATCTTTTGTATTAATGAAAACAGCAAAAAATCAAAGTGGCTTGTTTGATTGTTGATTTCTGTCGCCATATAACGTTCTCTTTCGTTCCATAGCTCTGTCAACATTGAACAATTAAAATAAGTGAGATTTCCCGGGTTTCTCACGCAAAATACGGAAAATGTCAACATCCGTCCCCATTAACGTTGGAAGGGTTGGAGCAACAAAGTAGCCTACTTTATTCACGCCTAACAGCCTATATCCATTTGGTCAACTTTATCCAGCCCTAAAAAAGCTAAATTTAACTTTGGTTTGCTTGTAGTTTACCATGTAGCCTAGCCTAACTTTAAACAGTGTGCATGCTTATAAAGCATACTTGTGCTTCATTCATCCACACATCCAGCTCCTAACGTTTTGACAAGCATTTCTACCAATTGACCTTGTTCCTGCCCATCTCTAGCTTTGCTGTCTCCATCCTTTCTGTTTTTGTTGTTTGCAAAAAAATATATAGTAGGCCCTATTTATTGGTAACCAGCAACAAGTGCAATTTGTTAATCGCTGTCATTCTCTCTCCTGCCAACAAAAATGTCTTACGTTCCAAGTAGCAGTGCGTAATTCTGCTTCATAAAGTTTAACAAATACATTGGTCATATAAATAGCCAGTTTATGGTCTACAGTGTAGAGTTGGTAAGTTATGGTAGACCAACTTGAAGGGAATATACAGGGGGATTTCTTTGGCTCTTAGCCTGGCAGGTGCGCACGTAGACATAGCCTATGGCCCATAGACATAATATACATAGACACCGCATTGGCTGCTGGAAACAAGAAATGCGGCTGCCATCTTGGACCTGTCATACTCCTCATTGCTTTGCAGCAGAAAACACAAGATGACAGCACTGTGCAGCATGTTCCTGCTCAAATCGGCGGACCATACTCGGGGGATTTACTTTTCACAAGTAAGATTTAACATTACCGTACTATTGGTTGTATTTTGTATTTTCGAACAATGTGGCCTGTATCATAGCTACATGTATGACCTTTGCAGCAAAAAAAACCGCGTGAAAATCTGTTCGGTATTCAGTGAGATATGATTAATTAAGTGTGCTGACAGCTCATTGCACCGGCCAAACAGATTACACTGAGTGGAGTGGATGACCGGTCCAAGATGGCGGCTCCAAATCTCGTCAGCGCTAGTAGGGAGCAGCGGTCGATGCGGCGTCTATGTATATTATGTCTATGCTATGGCCGAACACTGCAAGCGCCAATGAATCGTGCTCTCACGACAACCACGTCGTTAACTTAAATAGGCCTGTAGGTTAACATCACTCTGAGTTCACATTCAAGCAAGCAAAACGATGATTTGAATAAATCTGTTTCTCTGGAAGGGCAAGGGGTAACAACAGGACAACACAGAGACAGGACAGAATGCAGGACTAATGTTATGAGAGTATTACAGTAATATGGGATATTCTACGGGAAAATATTAAAACGGCAAGACAGCGGGGAAACGTTAAAATGATAAACCCGGAAAAAGTTGGCATGTTAGGTATTTTTCGGTCTCTGTGATTATTTGTGAAATTGTGCAAACGGCCTTTTCAAGTCATTTGAGAAGGAAGGAGTGTAGCAAGCTCCCAAATTGACGCTCGTCTGAGAAATTGAGTTTTGGATAATGTTCAGCTTCGGCAACTTTACAATGACTGAGGAAGCCTAGAGATGAGTCCATAGCAACAAGTTCATGTGTTGAATTTGTTATTACCCAGTGTGCTTTGTTGAATGGTCTCAATGTTTTATTGTTTTATTTCATGTGAATACTTAGAGGAGTAACTTATTTCAAGTAGGCTAATGCAGTTGCAGGAAGTGTGCATTTAGTTTCCATGCTTATTGTGTTTCCACAACAATGTTAGTGAGTAAATCTACTGAAATGGCCACCATCTTGGTGAAGTGTGATGTGTAAGATCAGAAAGCAGAGGGTGAGTTTAGAACAACAGTTTTTATCGATGTATTTTCATAGCGCTTTATATCGTGGGTGGAATGTATCGTCAACTGGCAGGGGAGGGTCATGTCTTTTTTTGAAAAGACTGCTGGAGGGTCGTTGATAATTTTCTTGCAGGCAGGGGAGGGTCATGCAACTTTTGATTGAAGCGCTCCAAATCCCTCCGGGGACCCCGTTTATAAATAACGAGCGGTCCCTAACCCGAGCCTCTCCAGTAGGGGTTAAAGATGAACTGAACTGGAATTTGAAGTAAAGGTGATATAACAGATGTATTTTATTTCTTCTCATTGGTACAATGATTAAAATGGCTGAATTTATTAAAAGGGATACAATTGTACGTTGAAAGTGTTGTTGTTGTTACATGGGCACCGCCATGTTGGATTTCAACAATCGGCTACGTCACTGGCATGGTAAGCTACTCCGCACTAGCAGCCATAGCAGATAATGAGTCTGAGGCTAGCTGACATGACTGAGGAAACTAACATTAGGCCTAGCGGAGTTACATATTGGCCATAAGCTGTTTATCATAGGCTAGCCTACATCACAAAATCTCATACAAAATGAAACCAAACTAGTGAAACAAAGGCGAACACTTTAACAGGGGAAATTAATTGGGCATGAATCATACTGAACGCTATTTTGTCAATGAGCAGAAACACACACGGCATTCAAACTATTGATAAGATGTGCACTATGGAAACTGGTCTGTAACTTTGGACGAATAAATGCCATTGACTTGACATATCCTGATATCCTGAAAAACCTTTTCTTGCTTACTTTATCGCAAACTCGGTGGGGCAGCTTGTAGTCTTTTTCAATTCGTAGAAGGGCGAGCCCACTGTCTATGTGCCATGGAGCCTAAGTTTCAACTTCGGCTTCGTTCACCCAATGCAGTCACTGGTCGCAATTACAAAGTCCGGGAAGGTTCGTTCAATCTTTTAAAGTTTTAAGTGCAGTAGCCTATCTGTCCCCTTTGGAATAATATCTCGAAGTAGCCTCAGATGAGGTCCACTACGATCCAACCTAGGAAAGGGCTAGCAGCTAAACACCTTGGAAACACTCTTATGTCAAACTCCACAAGCTAGCACTCCGACCATAGAGAGTATAAACCATGACTCCGACGATATCACAGATCGATAATAATGCGTTTACTAGCTGGTAACTAAATCACAGCGGGTCTGTAAACAGAATCCAATGTCCCTTTCTACTCACCCTGAAGCCAGTTGTTCACCGTCTCAGGGCAGATTGTTGATGCGAGGGAGTTTAACTCGCAGTGCTGCTATCCAAGAGACTCGTGCAATATCAACATCCACAAGGTAAAAATCTGCAAACGTTCCACTAACGTTAGCCTAAAATAAACGGCAAAATCGTGTATCCTCCGTGTATCTGGGGTCAACTTGGGGTGACAAAGTTTTTTAACAGTTTCAAGGGAGGGAGAGAGAGCCCGTGTGAGTTGCTGTTACGAGTGCCAGTAGTCCAGACTGCGTTAGCTTACATTGCCGTGACAATGCGTGTATAGCTTATTTGTATGCACCGTAGCTTCGCATAGGCCTAATGTAGTGGTGGTGAGTGAGTATGCAGTTGTGTGGAGGATGTACAGTAGGCAATGTGTGTGTGTGAGGGATGGAGGGAGACAGAGAGACAGCGTGCGTGTTGCTGTCTCAAGCGCCCCTTGTCCAGTTTTCTACATGACCTGTAGGCTAGGCCTACAGTAGCCTATGTTGTACATTGCACAAAATGTATACGCCCCAAAATAAACACATACATAAATAAACATATTTTCCCCGTCACTTTGGCTTCCTCGAACATTTTCCCTACGTTTCGCCACTGCTTTGAAACAGATAGATTCCAGTGTCCATGCTCCGGCAGCGCCCACACAGTCATTTTCACCCAAATGATCCTACTGAAGATTGAGCTGGAGCCTGAAACCGATCGTCCCCCATCTAGTGGTAGTCAAGACACTACAGGCTTGTCCCTCACAGGCTCAAATGTGTAACCCATGCCATTAAAATGACTAATTTTCGTGTATACATAATATGCTGCAGCTGTTGCCTATAGAACTTCTCAGGTCCTACCATGCCAGTGACGTCATTGAAACGGGCAGCGTTCTAATACTAACAAACGCAATTTTGGTGTTGCTTAAAAAAGGCTACGTATTGATTTTTTTAATTACATTTTTTAGTGTAATTTATTTTTAATTGTCATAATCAACACATTATCAATGTTGATTATTTCAGTTCAGTTCATCTTTAAGTCATTGAGAGACCTCCCTCTCCCGAGCCGCTCTGATCAAATAGACCTCTCCAGAATAAGTCCCACCCCCGTAACTTCCGTATCCATCCAACTTCCGGGCGTCGATTGTCTATGGGAAATAACATGGCGTTTCGAAATATCATACCGGTAAAACATCTGTAGGTAGCGAAGTAGAAAAAGCTGGTGGGCAGATTGGCTTACACACTTCTGCCATCTAGTTTCCACTGGATTTTTTGATTGTCGGTGCCGTTTAAGTAGTATAGCCTACTATAGACTATACTACTTAAACGTCTTACTTAGAACTTAGAACATCTTATTTGATCTTATTGATCTTACAAACGTCGGCGGCATTTCACTGTCAATGTGTGTCGTTCTACATCCACTGGAGATCTCAATGTCTTAAATACGATCGCGTTCCATTTAGAAGATCTTATTTTGATTTTTCAAAACAGCGGCGTCAAGACACATTTGAGTTCTAGCCTACATCTGAGAACTAGTTATTTTATACAACTGCAACTTCTGAAACAATAAGTTAAGTGAACTAAAGATTTTTCCCCTATGTCAACAACTGGGGCTTGTTCTGGGAGAGGCCCAGTATGCTGAAGCGTGATGGTCTCCACCCAAACCAACATGGAGCCAGGCTACTCTCTGACAACATAGCGTCTACACTGAGACATTGACATTCTGTAGAAAATATTACAGATTCACGCCCCCCAGGTATTGATTCGAATGGCATTATACATGTGGATGAGTCTGAGAATGTTTTCTGCAGGGTAACATACAATACTACTACCATAGATCAAGCTGTGTCATGCAATAGCATGACTTATGCTCATAGTTCTATTCCAACGTTGATTTCTACCCAACGTATAGTAAAAAGAAAAGACAAATTTAAAACTAGAAACCTAACAAATATTCTTTCCATACCTCAGCATATTCCTCAAAAGCCAGAGGCATTTTCAGCTAACATGGGTTTACTAAATATAGGTGCACTTACTACCAAAACCTTTGCAATCAATGATTTTATTAGTGAAAAAAAATTGGATTTTCTGTTTCTTGTTGAAACCTGGCTGACTTCAGACAGCGAAGCTGTTCTTGTTGAGACTTGTCCCCCAAATTATAATTTCTTCCACTCAATTAGACAAGGCAAACGAGGTGGTGGAATTGCCTCCATTCTCTCAAACAAATATAGTTGCGCACGAGTCAACTTTGGCGAATTCGCTTCCTTTGAGTATATTGCCCTCACTCTGAAGGCTGACCCAGCTGTACTTCTATTAACCTTATACCGCCCTCCTAAACTATGGACTGGCTTTCTCGACCAGTTTTCTGAACTTATGTCGCTCATCATCACTAGCTATGATCGGATAATTGTAAATGGCGACTTCAATATTCATGTCAATAAGACAACTGATGCTAAAGCCAGTAAGTTCCTTAATGTGTTGGACAGTTTAGAGCTAAAGCAGCATGTTACAGGACCCACCCACAACCTTGGCAACACCCTCGATCTAGTCATTTCCAGAGGGATAGAAGTCACAGACTTATCAGTAAATGATATAAATATGTCTGATCATTATTGTGTATCTTTTAATATTGTACTACATACTCCAAAAATTCATCCCGAAATTGCAATCAAATCGCGACTCTTGGACATTAGAGCAGAACAGCAGTTCATAGCTCTTATAGACTCCATAAATTTAGATATTCTACATCATCCCATTGATCAAATGGTAGAGGCTCTCAATCGTGAATTAGGCGCTCTGCTTGACAGAGTGGCACCCTTAAAGACTAAAAAAAGGCCCTGTAGCAAACTGACACCTTGGATGAACGAAAATATCCATGATCTAAAAAGATCATGTAGGAAAGCTGAGAGAACATGGAGAAAAACTAAGTTACAGGTTCACCGTGCCATTCTAAAAGAAAAAATTGCAAATTATAATAGAGCTATTCGGAATGAGAGGAGGAACCACTTCTCTAAGGTAATTGCTGAAAACAGTGGAAACTCTAGGGTGTTGTTCTCTACCATTGATAGGCTATTGCATCAAACACCTTTTGATACACTCAGTCAGGCATCCTCTCTAAGATGCGCAGAATTTGCAGACTTCTTCAAAAACAAAGTCATTTCTATAAGGGAGGCTATTGGTAACACAAGTAATATGTTTGATAGTACACCCAAAAACAGCCCCCCAAAATTAAGGTCCTTTAGCACTATTACTCAATCTGAGCTTGGTAAAATTATAACTCAAACCGGCTCCTCAACATGTGTTTTAGATCCAATCCCTACTACATTCCTCAAAAAAGTATATGATGGCTTAGCTCCCTTTTTTCTCAAGGTAATAAATACCTCATTAGAAACAGGTATATTTCCAACTGCTTTTAAAACCGCTGTTGTGAAACCTTTACTTAAAAAGTCAAATCTTGACCATACCAATTTGAGCAACTACAGGCCTATATCAAATCTATCGTTTTTGAGCAAAGTACTTGAAAAAGTTGTTTGTAATCAGTTAAATACCTTCCTCAACGAAAACAGTATCCTTGAAAAATTCCAATCAGGTTTTAGATCAAATCATAGCACAGAAACGGCTCTAGTAAAAATAGTCAATGATCTCAGACTAGCTACCGACTCAAACAAAGTCTCAATCCTTATTCTTCTGGATTTGAGTGCGGCATTTGACACCATTGATCATAGCATCCTAATTCACCGCCTTGCGAAGTGGGTGGGTCTCTCTGATAATGCTCTAAACTGGTTTCAAACCTACATTACTGGCAGAGATTTTTATATCAGTCTAGGAGATCATGTATCTGAAAAACAAGACTTGCCTTTTGGTGTGGCCCAGGGGAGCTGCCTTGGTCCCCTGCTATTTTCTCTATATATGCTTCCATTGGGAAACGTCATAAGTCAACATAATGTAAACTTCCACAGCTACGCAGATGATACCCAATTGTATCTTTCTGTGGAGCCAACTAACCCAGATGGCCTTTGCTCCCTCACTGCATGCCTAACCTCCATTAATCAGTGGATGAGCAAAAACTTTTTGAAACTAAATGATGACAAAACAGAGGTACTTCTGGTTGGACCAAAACTAAAGCGAGATATTATTCTTAGTAACCTGGGGAACTTGGCACACCAGGTCAAACCAAAAGTAACAAGCCTCGGTGTCATCTTAGATGCAGAGTTAAGTTTTAAGCCCCATATCAGTAAAGTTACTCAGACAGCCTATTTCCACTTGAGAAACATTGCCAAAGTGCGGCCCTTTTTAACTCAACAAGATGCAGAAAAACTAATTCACGCCTTTATCACTAGCAGGTTAGACTACTGCAATGCACTTTTCACTGGTCTTCCCAAAAAACATCTAAAGAAATTGGCACTCATACAGAACTCTGCGGCTAGACTTTTAACTAAGACTAAGAAGAGAGAACACATCACCCCTGTGTTGGCTGAACTGCACTGGCTCCCTATTTCCTATAGAATTGATTTTAAGGTTATGTTAATTACTTACAAAGCTCTGAATGGCATAGCACCTTCATATATCTCTGAGCTTTTAATATCTTATCAACCACAAAGGAAACTTAGATCATCCAATTCTAATCTTTTAATCGTACCCAAAGTGCTCCACAAACAAAGTGGAGAAGCTGCGTTTATCCATTATGCCCCCAAACTATGGAACACCCTGCCTCTGTACATCAAGCAGGCGAGTTCAGTAAATATTTTTAAAAAAGATCTGAAAACATACCTGTACAGGAAAGCTTTTAGTTAACTCATCTTATCCTGTAGACTACATTTTCAGATTATTCTACATCTGCTACTATTGGAGGGCGCAGCCAGCCAAAAGCAGATGGGCTCCCCCTATTAAGTCAGGTTCTGCTCAAGGTTTCTTCCTGGAATATGGGAGTTTTTCCTTGCCACAGTTGCCATATGGCGTGCTTGTGGGGGGTAAGAGGGTTAAGGCTGCCAGTCTTATGACGTCATTTTCTATATTTTTGATATGTTGCTGAGTATATCATAAACAGCAAAGAAAAGTGATTGATACTGACTGACTATTATTGTGTTACATGCTTCAAATGTAAAGCACTTTGAGCTGCATTCTGTGTATGAAAGGTGCTATACAAATAAAGCTTTATTATTATTATTATTATATTAATTTGTCTACAGCATCAACATAAGTTTGTTAGTTGACACAACTAAACATGTTTAGTTTTATGTTTTGTAAAAACTAGAATGGTTTAAGGCAATCGGTTTCCACGCAATGTTCTAGTAATGACAACTAGTTCGGGTTTAGAGTGTAGGATTTCCAGCATGTAGAACTCAAAGAACGCTTATGAGCGCTCATGCAATGTGTGCGTCCCTGCAGCAAGTGAAAGGTAACGTGGGCTACAACACTAGTTTAAACAACAACGTGGCTTCCTGTAACTATTATTGAAAACAGCATAGAAACGGCTAATCAATCTTTAAACTGACATTAAACACAATTTATTCCCTTTGCATATGTTTGGGTAGACTTAAAACGTTTTTGAATTTGAGCTTACAGTTCTGTCATTATTCTGTGTCCTTTACATTTATACATAAGTATTATATTAATAGTCCAGTGATACCTCGAAATTAGGCTGTTGTCTGTTAGGCCATTTATTGTAGCCTGCTAACCACAAAACATAATTTCTGAAATTATTTCTTCATTTATAACATGAGATATGTCTCCATGTAGGGTAGTGTCAAATAGTGAAGTGATAGCAGGTAGATAATGTAGGCCTACATGTCACATGAGCCACACAAATGAGGGGCGCTGCTTGTTCTCTCCCTCCCAAACTGCATTAAAATGGCGTATTTAGCAATCAGAATTTCAAAAAAGTTTCAGGGGAGAAACTCCCGGATACCTGCCAATATAGTCCGCACCCCTCTCAGAAAATACTTCCAACGTCCCTGTAGGGAGTTATTTATAATTTGGCCGGATTGTTTCACTTCCCTATCCCACAGCCCCCACACTTTTAAAAAGCTTGATACGCCTCTGAACTTGCACCATTTTTAAAAGCACTAGGAAGCAGGGCTTTGAACCAGATTTTTTTGTCAATTGGTTCGTTCTGAACAGAAACAGTATTTTAACGTTTCCGGTTTTGGTTCCCACCCTAAAATTGACGTTCCCGAACCGGTTAGAACAAAAAATATTGTTCCAGAACCGGTTAATAACATGTCAGCTGTCGGAAAAAAATATATGCTTTCAAAACGGCTATTAATAGTCACAATATTGTCTTTTAGACTCTATCCTACAGCAAACAAACACTAGGCCTCTGCTTTACAAGCTGCACCAGTGTCTTCATATAGCCTTTAGCCTAAATAGTTTCCTGGTCAAACAAAAAAAGTATATTTTTGGTGGGTACTGTAATATTGGATTCTTGGATGCCTTCCCATTGTCTAAATGCCAAAATGAGGACTATTATGTTTATCCAAATAAATTAAAGCTGTAGCCTTAATGTTAATGCTAGGTTTTTTCAACAATGATATCATTGAGATTTGTAGACTTAATAGGCCTTTTGATTGCCTGCTAGTGGCAAGCTCTGTCTGTCTGCACTCTCCATGCATTCATTGAATGACAGGTGGTGACCCTCACCATTTCACTGAAGACACAAAACTTTCCCAGGAACAAAAAAAGAACCGGTATTAACCGGTTACCAATATTTAAAAAAATCGTTTCTGTTCCGGAACATAAAATAATCATAAAGTTTCTGGTTTCGTTTCTGTTCCTAGCAAAATGGCAAAAGTTTCTGGTTTTCGTTTTTGTTCCATGAACCGGTTCAAAGCCTTGCTAGGAAGTGCTGTGTTCATTAACTTTTGAAGGGAGATTAGCTATCTGTAAGAAATGCCTGGTAGGCCTACAGTGCAACTCAAGGCCGTAGTCATGATGTCAACATTGGGGGGACCAAATCTGTGCACAGATTTGGTCTGAGGGACCCCCAAACAGAATTTCAATACATTTCCTACCATGCAAAACTATTATTAAAAATCACAAACAAGTCGTTAGTTAGGTCAGTCAATTAGGTTATTCCAAACTTTTGACGGACATAGGCATGGCATGGATGGATTATGAACCCCTGGACACAGTTCCCCCCCCCTCTGGTGAGTTTTGTGAAAAGAGAAGGGTGGAGAAGAAGCAACTTCACTGGTCCATCCCTGGACCCTTGACTCCATTTGTGTTGTATACTTTTGAATTTTAACGTAGTTTGAAAGGGACAGGATTCAGGAATAGGCTACTAAGACAGGCCCCTCTTCTGTCTGACTCACCTCATGTTACCCCTGTATGCATTAAAGACTGCCTTCTGACAGAAATTACGTTTTGTGCCAGCATGTAGAAACACTACACCTACTACAGTCTTTAATTGGTCAATGGAGGTGCAAATTCCTTTCTTTGGTTATTGTCCGCGATTCACATTAACTGTAGGCTATCACGTATTGTAAACATCGCCACATTTGATCACGTTTTGCCTGCATGGATGCGCGATTGAGTGCGCATCTAAATAATATGCAAGATGCAACAATCATTTCTAAGAGGCCTATACACGGTAATTTCTGGCATTACTACTAGCATATGAATGCATTATTTATGTTGAAAGACGTGAAAGAAATGACACAGGCTTGCACAAATTCATCATTTAAAATAAAACGTTTCACTTTCGCTATCATTGCAAGAATAGGCTACAATATGGAAAATGTTCCCTTTCAGTCTGATCGGGTCCAAACATGTATGGGATTTCCTTAGCCTGTGCTACACCTTTCCAAGAAGTTTTGTGAAAATTGTACCGGTAGTTTTTGCGATATTGTTGACAGCTACCTCACCACAGGGTGCAGTAAATGGAAGCTTTTGATAGCGCACGCCACTAACGAAAAACGGAAAATCACCAGGACAAACCACTCAGGGGGGTAGGCTCCTCTGGAACCATGTGTCACTAATTTGTGCGTTATTTACGTTTGATTACATTTCAGATACGTGTTGGTTTCCTAGTATGGCGCTTTATTCTTTCTTTATTTTTCTATGTCCAAATATTGGGGGGGGGGGGGGGGGGATTTTGGTCATATTTGAATATTGGGCAAAAGTAGCCTAATGTAAGTTGTTAATCCTCATAGAGAGTAAAGAAGTAATGCCATAAACACTGAGTCACTGCAGGCCCAATGGCTACAGACGCTAATCATTTCAGACCACACGCGCATTTGCCAGGGGTTCAGCCCTGCATGTAATTTCAAAAGTGGACAGACAAAGCCTATGCTATTTGAAGTTAAACAAAACATACCGTATTTGAGTGCGGTTCATGACGCTGCTTATCAAAGTAGACGCAGCAGGTCTCTTTCAAAATGTCCTGTTACAATCGCAGCTGCTTCCGATTATGTTGAATATTTAGAAAGTAGCTTACATGACGGCATTTGTGAGCTTCTGGTAGTAACTTGCTAATTAACTAAAGCAAGACTTGAGTGATATCACACAAGGCGCACAGAAGTGAATTACATGAAATAGGTTAACATGCTTTATTTGAACATTGCAATACCCACCCAACAAACCCAGAGACGGCTTAGTAGATGTTTCGGATAGATGACGGCACCTTGTAACCGAATAGCCCAATTCTCAGTTGTGCAATAAAAGCAGTATTATCATATCATTGATAATCGTTCACATTTTACTATACGCTAATGACAATCACAGCCCCTCAGCTGGAGTTGCAGAGGAGTCTCCAAACTACAGGGAGACCGAACGCGAATGACTTAAGTATGAACTTTTTGAAAAGGGAAAAAAATATGAAGACAATTAGTAAAGGGCGAGGCTAGCCCTGGCAGCCGCTAGGGCGCGTCTAGATTTCTAGGCTAGGGCGAGGCTAGCCCTGGCAGCCGCTAGGGCGAGGCTAGAGTTGGACGAATTGTGTCTTGTTGCTGTAAAAGAGAACGCGAGAATGACTGCCGCTGACCCACGTAGGCTCACAAGTAAGAAGCATAAATCTTGCCTTAAACTGCAACCCTTTCATGCGCAATTTCCACATCTGTGGACAGTAACTTTAACTCTGATTTCTATGTGTTTATCATGTTGATATACTCCAATCCACTTGAGGGCAGTTTTAATAGATCCATTGCAATATGTATCATCTTATATTTGGAATATTGACTGCTTGATGACATCATCAATTCAACATGGCTGACAGTAATGGCCATGTGCTGAATACTCCAGGCATATCTGTACAAAGTTTCTACTCAAGAAGGCAAAATCAGGTGAAAAAAATATTATGGTGTACAGGAGAGTGTGTTGAACAACTCTATGTGTTTAGAAATGAAATTTGATGTAAAATATAGTTTGTAGACACTAAAAACCAACTGTCCTTGTATGTGGACGTTGCGCAACAGAGGAGTTAAATGACCAAAAATCTGATTTTGTAACTAGGAAGTTTTTTTATTTGTATTGTTCAAATATGAATTTAACTACTTTAAATTACAAAGAAACAAACATTTGGTAAAGATAAATAATGACCTAACTACATGTTATACATTAGGCTATGTGAACTGCCTATAATGACAACATTATAGAAATATATAGAGACCAATGAATGGTGTACATGTTTTGCAAAGATATTAAGTTTTACATATATTAAGACATTAGGTGGTGACTAAGTGGTGTCCACACACACACACACACACACACACATACAGTACACACACACACACACATACAGTACACACACACATACAGTACACACACACACACACACACACACACATACAGTACACACACACACACAAACACACACATACAGTACACATACACACACACATACAGTACACAAACACACACACACACACACACACACATACAGCACACACACACAAACACACACACACACACACACACACATACATACAAACACACATACAGTACACAAACACACACACACACACACACATACAGTACACACACACACACAGCACACACACACACACACACATACAGTACACACACACACAGTACACACACACATACAGTACACACACACACACACACACAAACACACACACACAGACATACAGTACACACACACAGTACACACACACACATACAGTAGTACACACACACACACATACAGACACACACATACAGTACACACACACACACACACACAAATATGCTTAAAAATATGTTACATGCTAAAAAAGTAATATGCTGTTCATAACATTACAGAAATTATTGTAAAATCAATCAGTTTTTGAAACTTAAAACATTTTTCAAATCTTTTGAGATGTTTGTAAACATTATCTTTTAATTGACATGGTAAAAAAATATTTTTCTGCAGTTAATAACAAACAGTTAATAATAACCAACATGATATGATTGTAAAATCTACTTTTTTTTAACTGGACAAATATTTTTAAATCATTTTATATGTTATCTGTTACAAAATATGTTAAAAAAATGATCAAATACTATTATAAATAACTCTATTTTAATAAATAATCTCTTTGTAATGTTGCATAACATCTTTAGAATATCCTTCTATGCCATTAAAATCATTACTGTTATGATGTACTTGAAAAAACTGTTGTTTTTTTTGCATTAAAGTCACATAATGGTCCATATTTTCTGCATTAAAGTCACATAATGGTCCATATTTTCTGTCATTACTCTTTATTATTTTTTACCCCATTGTTGCGCACAATTCAAAATGCTTTTCAGTTTTAGGCTCATATAGAGTTATAAAACCAATATTAAAAAAATCTAGACAATTAAAAAATAAAAATATAGATAAAAATATAATATATATAAAATTATATTTATATATTATATATTTAAACCATATAAAAATGGTTTAAAAAAAATTGCTGGTAATCTTAAAGGAGCATTCCGGTGTGATATTGACCTAAAGTGTATTGAAACATGATACCGAGTGTGAACGTATGTCTCATAGCCCATCTCGGCTTGTCCCCTGCACTCCAAAATCTGGCGCTAGTAAGCCGATGCTACCAACAGCTTTTTCAGTAGTGGTGCTTCGGCATCGGGCTAGCCATGCAAATAAATCACTGTTTTACACCCATTTACGAGGCTCAATGTATCTCCACACTTCATTGGTAGACTTCCGAGGGCCCTGACATTTAAAACGAGACATTGAGAACTTTGAAAAAGCACTGGTAGTTTACTTACAAGACGATTTATACAGACAGTATCTTCACAAAGTTTAACGTTTGCAGCCATCTTGAATTTAGTCACGATAAGTCGAGCAACGAGTAAGAATGAACAGGTATGATAAGGGATCAGATTCCAAAAATAATTCAGTGGAAATGCATGGATTCCAGTTGCTGCTACTGGAAGAAACTGGAATCCATGCATTTCCACTGAATTATTTTTGGAATCTGATTCCTTATCATACCTGTTCATTCTTACTTATGCTCGACTTATCATGACTAAATTCAAGATGGCTGCAAACGCTAAACTTCGTGAAGATACTGTCTGTATAAATCGTCTTGTAAGTAAACTACCAGTGCTTTTTCAAAGTTCTCAATGTCTCGTTTTAAATGTCAGGGCCCTCGGAAGTCTACCAATGAAGTGTGGAGATACATTGAGCCTCGTAAATGGGTGTAAAACAGTGATTTATTTGCATGGCTAGCCCGATGCCGAAGCACCACTATTGAAAAAGCTGTTGGTAGCATCGGCTAACTAGCGCCAGATTTTGGAGTGCAGGGGACAAGCCGAGATGGGCTATGAGACATACGTTCACACTCGGTATCATGTTTCAATACACTTTAGGTCAATATCACACCGGAATTCTCCTTTAAGTGATATCATAAACCTTGCGAAAGCTTGGTAGCTTAGGCTACATGTTTCGGGTATATCATGTTGCGCATGATATTAATTGAATCTCATGTCGCGCAATAGGCTAAATGTGGTTATCCAACAGATTCATAACTTCAATAATTGCTAATAGGCTAATGGCAACCACTGCCCCTGGACAATAAACAAACAGTAGGCCTAGGCCGCAGATACATTGCACATTTGAAGCCATCCCGAGGTGACAGCTGGAGCTGTAGAGTTGGAGTCTCCGATGCACAGGAGGACATTACGCTTAACTCAGGAACTTTACAATACAATCAATCATACCAGACCAGAATAAATGTTATTGGATTTGGCTACATTTCAAATGCATCCCTCCACACATGTTGCATTGATTGAGAATGAACGTCTCAGAATGGAGCGCTGTCTGCTCCCTGGGGGTGTTGTCTGGGCGCTCTGGTGTTTTGCTCATCGGTTTTGACCCATGGGTAGAAAGTTTAAGGTTTTTCAACAGATACGCTGCACAGATAGCTTTAGGCTATATTAGATGCGGGCTACTACCGCTATAATGGTTCACACCTCTCCGTTTTTTGTGCGGAGGTTTTGTTTATTAAAAGATATTTTTAGCCAAAAGTGAGGGGGCCATTGGCCCCCTGGCCACTGTGCTTCCGGCGCCTATGGGGTGGGGGCATATCCGGCATGGTCATGGAACACTGTAAATGATGGGGGTGGGGGCATATCCGGCATGGTCATGGTACACTGTAAATGATGGGGGTGGGGGCATATCCCGTATGGTCATGGGGGTGGGGGCATATCCGGCATGGTCATGGAATGTTGGTCTTGGCAGCACGTACCCCTGGCTGCATCCTGCAGATGAGTGCTGGGCTCAGTGGGGGTCATCACAGGGCTGTCAGTTTATCACTTAAAAGTGCATTTAAAAATGAAATATTAAATATTCTGAGCCATTCTGTTTTTTGAACTTTACCTTAGCACTAAAAACCTTTACTCCTATGCATCAGATTTCTCTAAGTTAACTTGTTGCTTAACTTTGTCACTAAATAAATCTATTCAACTAATAAATATATCTTCTACATTGACTATATGAGATTTGGTGAATGTGTGCTTGTATGCATAGGCCCTCCTGTTACCTATTCAGAGAATACCATACCACTGGCTAACTGTTAAGAAGACGATCTGGCAAGTGGCCTGTTGGAGAGCCCTGAGGCTGAGCTACAAGAAGAGAGACCGTCTAAAGGAAATTGAAAGTGAAAGTTAAAAAAGACTCTTGTCCATGTCCTGCCTGTGACCGAGTCGGGACTTGCTGGAAATGGGGCAGGTTTCCAGCGGTCCCTGACCACTGTAGCACACGGCATCATCTCCACCACCTGACACTGCCACCACCTCAAACTTAACCCTTTAGCACATGGCATCATCTCCACCACCTGACACTGCCACCACCTCAAACTTAACCCTTTAGCACATGGCATCATCTCCACCACCTGACACTTAACCCTTTAGCACATGGCCATTGAAAACCTGTTGGTAGCATCGGCTAACTAGCGCCAGATTTCGGAGTGCAGGGGACAAGCTGAGATGATCTATGAAACAAAAGTTCACACTCGGTATCATGTTTCAATACACTTTAGGTCAATATCAAACCGAACTTCTCCATTAAGCATTTTAATTATTGTATGTCATCCTGAATAGTGCACCTTTAAGCATTTTAATTATTTAATCATGAAAAACATGATTAAGAATGAAAAACATGACTAAGAAGTCTGTTAGCTGAGTTGCTGAAAGCTATGGGCAGGAATGTGACCACATTTCATTCTTAAAACTGTTCTCCGTTCCTGAACATTCACAGAATGCTGTTAAATGAAGAGGTGAAGCAACACAGTTACTACACAGGAGCTACACAGAGCAGGAACTCCACAGAGCAGGAGCTACACAGAGCACGAGCTCCATTGTGTTCAATCCAGCATGCATCACATCAAGTCAGATCTGCACAGATCTCCATGAAGACGAACACGCCTATTCATCCTGTAATGAGTGCACCTGGAGCAGGGCATCATGGGTATTTATAGGGCTCCCTTGGTCTTCCCTGCAGGCACCTATTGTAGATTTCCTCTTGCACTGGCCCCGTGTTCTAGCACCTTCCTCTCCCCTACTCATCGAATGCTCTCATTAAATCCACTCACCCACACATACTCATCTCTCCCCTACTCATCGAATGCTCTCATTAAATCCACTCACCCACACAAATACACATACTCATCTCTCCCCTACTCATCGAATGCTCTCATTAAATCCACTCACCCACACAAATACACATACTCATCTCTCCCCTACGCATCAAATGCTCTCATTAAATCCACTCACCCACACATACTCATCTCTCCCCTACTCATCGAATGCTCTCATTAAATCCACTCATCCACACAAATACACATACTCATCTCTCCCCTACTCATCGAATGCTCTCATTAAATCCACTCACCCACACAAATACACATACTCATCTCTCCCTACACCTTCTTATGTTTGGTAACATTACTATTTTTGCTCTTTCACAATAAATGTTGATTTGATTTAAAACGTAACCATTGAGTTTGCACTTTGTTAAAGCTTGCAACCCATGTATTCTAAATCAGCGTCTCTAGAGGGCGCCATGTCAATAGGTTTTGCCAGGTCGCAGACAGACCAACTTCTGGTAAAGTGGCTCTTCTTCCAGCCGCAAATGGTCAATTAAAATG
>NC_055962.1:37874820-37907320 GCF_018492685.1 Alosa sapidissima | reverse complement strand
CAATCCCCTGAAGGGTCTGAAATGGAGGCAAAGGACAAGGGAAGGTGGTAGTGGGAGAGCACCATATTCAACACAGCAGGATGCCTGTGTAAGACTCCTAGCACTGATAGCTGTGGTGCTGGAGGTGTGTGTATGTTTGTACACTTAACTTGTGAACATTCCTTTGTGTGTGGCTTGTGTGTGTGTGTGTGTTTTTTTGTGCACACAGGAAGAGCTGATAAACAGTTTCTCTAAACATTGCTCATCACTCTACTAACCCTCGAACCCTGCGTTTAGTTTTTTAATTCCAGCTGTAGTTGAGTTTAGTCTCTTCTGGCACGTCTCTCGTTCTCTTGCGCCAGCTGATGTTGATGATTGGATTGTGAGTTTACATTCCTCCAAAGCTGCCTGATAGGAGTCATTAGTCTCTATACTGCCGATCCTCTAAAACACGTCACACAGAGAACCGCACTTTCTCCACCCAGAGAAGTGTGAGCATTAGCATTAGCATCCACACTATTCCAAATTCATTTGTGCTTCATTTCCATACGACTCCAACGATTTTGAAAGCACTGGTTTTGTGGACGGGAATCTGAAAACATCTAAAAACGATGACTTTCCCTTCCTGATTGGACCCTGGCTGATTTCTGATGTGTCTTGACTCTCTATGACTCTCACTACTAGCCTGCTAGCGCCGAGCACAACATGGGGACGGGAATACTAGCCTGCTAGTGCTGAACGCAACATGGGGATGGGAATACTCGGAATGCTAGCCTGCTAGCGCTAAACGCAACATAGGGACGGGAATACTAGCCTGCTAGCGCTGAACACAACATGGGGACGGGAATACTAGCCTGGTAGCGCTGAACGCAACATGGGGACAAGAATACTAGCCTGCTAGCGCTGAACGCAACATGGGGACGGGAATACTAGCCTGCTAGCGCTGAGCGTATGGGAATACTAGCCTGCTAGCACTGAGCGTACGGGAATACTAGCCTGCTAGTGCTGAGCGTACGGGAATACTAGCCTGCTAGCTCTGAACGCAACATGGGGACAGGAATACTAGCCTGCTAGTGCTACTAGCCTGCTAGCACTGAACGCAACATGGGGACAGGAATACTAGCCTGCTAGTGCTACTAGCCTGCTAGCGCTGAACGCAACATGGGGACGGGAAATACTAGCCTGCTAGCGCTGAACGCAACATGGGGACGGGAATACTAGCCTGCTAGCGCTGAGCGTATGGGAATACTAGCCTGCTAGCACTGAGCGTATGGGAATACTAGCCTGCTAGCACTGAGTGTACGGGAATACTAGCCTGCTAGTGCTGAGCGTACGGGAATACTAGCCTGCTAGCACTGAACGCAACATGGGGACAGGAATACTAGCCTGCTAGTGCTACTAGCCTGCTAGCGCTGAACGCAACATGGGGACGGGAATACTAGGAATGCTAGCCTGCTAGCGCTGAACGCAACATGGGGACGGGAATACTAGCCTGCTAGCGCTGAACGTACGGGAATGCTAGCCTGCTAGTGCTGAATGCAACATGGGGACACAAGCTTTGCTAGCGCTGAAAGCAACATGGGGACGGGAATACTAGCTCTGCTAGCGCTGAACGCAACATGAATACAGGCTAGTTTTGCTGCTTTGGTAGCATCTGCAGTGTAGTTAAATTACACATTTTACAGTGCAAACATGGTCATGTGATCTGTGCTATGGTCATGTGGTCTGTGCTATGGTCATGTGGTCTGTGTTATGGTCATGTGGTCTGTGTTATGGTCATGTGATCTGTGTTATGATCATTTGATCTGTGTTATGGTCATGTGATCTGTGTTATGGTCATGTGATCTGCACTTCAGGTGTCCCCCTACCTTCTGGGTGTCTCGTGGGGACAAGGTTCCGAAATTGAAAACGCGCTGTGTGGACGGAGAACGTATTCAAAACAAAACAAAACGGCGTTTTAAAAGAGCGATGGACTACTGTGGGTGGAGCCGCTTTATCAACCCATCGCTCCAAGAATCCTCAGACCATGGAGGGGAGTTAAACGTGTATGTTGAAAGTAATTGTGGTGAATAATAACTTAATATTAATCTTAGACTGGCAAACTTCAGGAAAACTCAGGAATCAGGTTTATTCTGTTACAAGCAGAGAGGGTACAAAAAATGGTCTAAGTAGCCTAGGCCATGGCCTCTGGATCAACCTCTCCCTCTCTTCAGTTCTCCATCCTTCTAGTTCACCTTAGTCTGACAAACATTGCAGTTTAGTTACTTTTGTATGGGTTAAACAAAGGAAGAATTTGGCGCCAAAACAAGCCAACATGGTTGGTTCTCCACTTGGCATCAGACACACCTACTCACACCTACTTCACACCTATCTGAAGAACATGAGGAGAGATATCTTGTATATCAGAAATATCACTTATAGAATGTTCCAAACATTCTCACAATCAAATCATTATAATCCTTGTACTGAGACTATTACAATGATACCAAACATGAATATATTTACATTATATCAAGGTAACATCCTTTGTCTTGTGGATCTGATAGCCCTTAGAACCAGTACATTAGCATTTCATTGGGGGAGGGGAGGGTGTCTCTGTTTAATGCCAAGAGGGGCCACATGGCTAACTGAAACTAGTCTAGAAATTAAATTATTATTAATTTTAACCGTAAAATTAGTGCTATCAATGTACATGTTTGTAAACAAACATGCTTACATTTTGTTGTATATGTTATTTGCCCTATGCAAATATATGTATGTTCATGTTAGTGAACCATTTGGTCACATGTTTTGTCAGGTCATATTTCTGTAGTAAAAGTACTATAGTAGGTGTGGCTGTACAGATTCAGATGTGGAGGGGTTTGTATTTATGTTTTGGCTATTAATGTGTTTTTGTTAACCATATGTTGTTTTTATATGATACAATATCTATTTTGCTAGTATGATACAGTGTGTGTTGTATGTATGCTACAATGTGTGTGTTGTATGTATGCTACAATGTCTGTGTTGTATGTATGCTACAATGTCTGTGTTGTATGCATGCTACAACGTGTGTGTTGTATGCATGCTACAATGTGTGTGTTGTATGCATGCTACAATGTGTGTGTTGTATCCTAGAGCGATGTACGTCATCACTGTCTTGACAAAGTTCTGTCTTCAGTTTGACGAGATGCCTGTCAGGTTGAGTAGCTGATGTCGTCCATTCAGAGTGTTCATAGACATGCTCCCGTCTTTGTCTAAGCACTGTGGTCATTTCTGTGATCGTCATCATGACCTGAGTGATTGATTTTTGCGAGCTCTTTCTGCTTTGCCATAGTAACCTGACTCAGGGAGCCCAATATGGAGGACATAATCGCCACTTGTCCCTTTCTTTGCTCATGTGTCACCCTCTGATGCACAGGAGTTCTTGATTTAGCTCCGTTAAGAATCAAAGCCCGAAGCCGAAAACATTCTGAAGAGTGTTTAGGAGTCCAGAACACTCTGAAGAGTGTTTAGGAGTATGCACATCTGTTCAATAGGGAAACCCTCTGAAGTGTACATGGTCTAGATCTGTTTTTGTTCAGTTTATTTTTATGTCAGAGCTCAAGGTCGGTGTGTGTGTGTGGGTGGGACAATTGGGGACTTCACTGACTCTGTTAGATGACGGTCAGCATTCACTGATTGACCCTCTGTTTCTCTGGCTTGCTTTATATCTTTGTTCTCTCTCTCTCTTTCTCTCTCCATAGATCGGTAAGCCAGGAGGAGGGGGAGGACCACCAGCACTGGATCTGTCCTTCTTTGACTCACAGCCCGCCGCAGCCACCAGCACAACCACACACAGCCAGGTGAGACACACACACTCGCGCACACACATACACATGCACGCGTCACGCACACACACACACACACTCTCGCTCGCACACACAGATGTGCACACATGCACACATACACGCGCACACACACACACTCTCAGCAAGGAGGGGAGAATCCACATAACTGGAAAGCTTGTAACTGGAGTCACACAAAAGGACTTCTCTGTATGACCAGCAGGATGTGGCCCTTAGAGGTGATCCTGTGTGTTGTGTGTGTTGTGTGTGCTGTGTGTGTTGTGTGTGTTGCTGTGCTTGGAAGGGGTTGATCCTGTGTGTGTTGTGTGTGTTGCTGTGCTTGGATGGAGTTGATGTTGTGTGTGTTGCTGTGCTTGGAAGTAGTTGGTCCTGTGTGTGTTGTGTGTGTTGCTGTGCTTGGAAGTAGTTGGTCCTGTGTGTGTTGTGTGTGTTGCTGTGCTTGGAAGGAGTTGATCCTGTGTGTGTTGTGTGTGTTGCTGGTGCTTTTGCAGCAGAAGATGTGTGTGTGAAAAGAAGAGAGTGTGTAGATGGGTTCCTCCCTGCAGCGCCTCGTGCCACACACACACACACACACCACCGATCTGAATGCTCTTGAGGAAGCTGATGTGTAACTGCACGGTTTCTCTCCTTGGGTGGGTAACCTCAATGTTATTCAGATAATAACATTCATTTATGCAAGTATTAATAGACGTGTTGAAAACAGGCACACTAAATCAAACAACTATGCTAAAAGTGAAAGACAGGCACACTAAAGCATACAGCTATGCTAACAGTGAAAGACGGGCACACTTAACCAAACAGCTATGCTAACAGTGAAAGACAAGCACACTAAACCAAATAACTATGCTAACAGTGAAAGACGGGCACACTAAACAGAACAACTATGCTAACAGTGAAAGACAGGCACACTAAACCAAACAGCTATGCTAACAATGAAAGACAGGAACACTAAACCATACAGATACGCCAACATGAAAGACAGGCACACTAAACCAAACAGTTATGCTAACAGTGAAAGACAGGCACACTAAACCAAACAGCTATGCTAACAGTGAACATTATCTGTATCTGCTAACCGTATCTGTATCTGCTAACATTAACCCAAGCTCTGAGGTAGGTTAATACTGAATGCCTGCTGTGTGATTGTAGTCACCTTGTATCTATTCTATAGCTCTACTGATGTTCCATCTACATGAGGTTCTATAGCTCTACTGATGTTCCATCTAGAGGTTCTATAGCTCTACTGATGTTCCATCTACATGAGGTTCTATAGCTCTACTGATGTTCCATCTACATGAGGTTCTGTAGCTCTACTGATGTTCATCTACACAAGGTTCTCTAGTTCTCTGATGTTCTAGTTCCAGATGTTACTAGTTTTTCTAGTTCTCTCTCTCTCTGTCTGTCTGTGTGTGTGTCTGTGTGTGTGTGTGTGTGTGTGTGTGTGTGTGTGTGTGTGTGTGTGTGTGTGTGCTCAACAACTCTGTTCCACACCACTGGTCTCTCTTCTGTGGTGTGTCTCTTCCTTTCCTCTGCTTCTACCTCTTTCTTTCTTTCTTTCTTTCTTTCTTTCTTTCTTTCTTTCTTTCTTTCTTTCTTTCTTTCTCTCTTCCTGATTGGAGGGGCAGTTTGTCCGACAGAGAAATCTCTCAGCACCATGGTCCTGATTGTCTCTGTAGGGCCAACAAGCTGGAATCACATTGTTGATTTCAATATGTACGACCAGTGTCGGCCAGGCTTAACCTGAAGTTTTCAATTTACTAAATATTCAATCTGTTTACTAAGACAACAGTTGTGAAGAGACGTATGTAACGGACTTAATTCGCTGTATGTGTCGGTCCAACGTATATATTGAGGATTGACTGCCTCCCTTGAATGTGGAGGTCCAACGTATATATTGAGGATTGACTGCCTCCCTTGAATGTGGAGGTCCAACGTATATATTGAGGATTGACTGCCTCCCTTGAATGTGGAGGTCCAACGTATATATTGAGGATTGACTGCCTCCCTTGAATGTGTCGGTCCAACGTATATATTGAGGTTTGACTGCCTCCCTTGGATGTGGAGGTCCAACGTATATATTGAGGTTTGACTGCCTCCCTTGGATATGGAGGTCCAACGTATATATTGAGGTTTGACTGCCTCCCTTGAATGTGTCGGTCCAACGTATATATTGAGGATTGACTGCCTCCCTTGAATGTGTCGGTCCAACGTATATATTGAGGATTGACTGCCTCCCTTGGAAGTGGAGGTCCAACGTATATATTGAGGATTGACTGCCTCCCTTGGATGTGTCGGTTTGACTGACTCCCTTGAGTGCCCACCACTCTGAGGCCGAACACCAGTGCTGTTGCCACAGATGACTCTTTCCTGTAGGTAGATTCCTTGACTGTAAATGGTTTGTACAGTGTTCGTGTTTCACGAATGGAGGAACTGTACGACCCTTGTTGACCTCAGAAGGTTGAACGCTTCTCTGGAGAGAGAGAAGACTGACTGCTACTATGGAAGAGGGTGTGTCCTGCGCTACAGATGAACACACTTATTTCGGAGAATGTGTGTGTGTGTGTGTGATTGCGCTGTTGAAGTGCACAGAAAGCAGAAGTTGTTTTCGTGCTTCGGCAGAGGAGTTGATAAAGTACTGGCTGTGGGTTGGTGGCGGAAGTCTGAACCACAATAGGAAGAGAAGACGCTGACTCTGCAGGGATGTTTTCTTGAGTGTGGGCTAACGCCTGCATTGCTTTTCTGAAGCAGGTAGGCCAGATAACTATGCATTGCAATTGGCCAGATAACGATGCATTGCAATTGGCCAGATAACGATGCATTGCAATTGGACAAAAAAAGTTCTGTGGTATATTGTTAGATAAGCTCTGATGTTTCGAATATCTTATAGGATAAACCGACATGACTTTGTGACTACGGCTACATGCTCAAAGAAATGTAGTCGGTCATCAGTTGTGACACCCAGGTTACGTCCTGTTTCAGCAAGGCAGCAAGGGCCAGGGCAGATGAGCAAAGCTGGATACTGGTCTATTGGGGAATAGCTGGATTAATACTGGTCTATTGGGGAATAGCTGGATACTGGTCTATTGGGCAATAGCTGGATTAATACTGGTCTATTGGGCAATAGCTGGATTATGGTCTATTGGGGAATAGCTGGATTAATACTGGTCTATTGGGGGATAGTTGGATTAATACTGGTCTATTGGGGGATAGCTGGATTAATACTGGTCTATTGGGCAATAGCTGGATACTGGTCTATTGGGGAATAGCTGGATTAATACTGGTCTATTGGGCAATAGCTGGATACTGGTCTATTGGGGAATAGCTGGATTATGGTCTATTGGGGAATAGCTGGATTAAGTTGGATTAGCTGGGTGTACTAGAAGCTCAGTGTTGAAGAGATTGAGTTGAAGGTGTCAGATTTTTCATCCAGACTGAAATATCCCTGAGGCACACAGAAATCTGTCAACAGGGGGGAAAGACAGGTAAAGTGGAGTGTCCTCTGTGTAACCGTAATGGGCAGATCCTTGGGAGCGAATGATCTCACCTAGGTAAGTGATGTCAATGGAGAACAGAAGTGGACCAAGTACTGAACCCTGAGGTACACCTCGGATGACCTCATGAGACTTTGATACCCGTCTTTGCCAAGACACGCTGAATAAACGTCCTTTGAGGTATGATTCAAACGAATTAAGAGATTTCCCAGAAATCCCCAGCTCAAATAGACTATCCCAAAGACTGTAGATAAGTCCAGCTCAGATAGACTATCCCAAAGACTGCCGATAAGTCCAGAAAAAGTGATGAAGCAGAATTAATAGTCACTCTTGATGCTTCAGTCACAGATAAAAGAGCAGTTTCGGTAGAATGACCGCTCTTGAAACCAGACTGCATAACGTCTAGCAGGTTGTTTGGAGATAGAAATCAGAAACTTGCTTGAACACCACTTTCTCAAGAACCTTTGAGCCTTGTTCTGGAACCTTTGAGCCGTGTTCCTGGAACCTTTGAGCCTTTGGAACCTTTGAGCCGTGTTCCTGGAACCTTTTGAGCCGTGTTCTGGAACCTTTGAGCCGTGTTCCTGGACCTCCACAGTGGAGGAAACGTCCCTCCATCCTTTCTCATCCTTGAGGTCATCCGCCTTTTCCGGGCCTGTGTGCAAGGGAAAGGTAGGCTCGTTTTGATGATGTCACGTCTCTCTCCCAAGGTGATCCTAGCTCAGCCGGAGACTCCCGACACCTCGGCTCTCTCCCCCGACACACCTGATGAGGTAACACACACTCCGCCCGGCCGCCGGCCTGCATGGGATGGGGGGGCTGTCGCATGGGGCCCCCCCAGGCCTGCTCATCCTTCCCCAGAGAAAAGCGTCTCTCCCCTCGCCTCCCCACCCCTCTCACTCTGTTCCCCATGATACACACACACAGACAGACACACGTACTCACACACACACACACACACACACACACACACGTACACACACACACACACACACACACGTACACACACACATACTCACACACATACTCACACACACACACACACACACACACACACACACACGCTCACACACACACACACACGTACTCACACACACACGTACACACACACGTACACACACACATACTCACACACATACTCACACACATACTCACACACACACACACACACACACACACACACAGGCCCCTCTCACCTTGAGCTGCGTCTCCAGCTTCTCCTCTTCCTCTCACACACACACACACACGCACACACACGCACACCACTGTCCTCCCCAGCCCCTCTCTCTAAGAGTAGGAGCCATCCCAGCACTGTTCAATCAAACTGATCAGCACCTCCAAGCAAGAGCAGGAGCCAATCTCACACACACACACACATACACAGAAGCCATCCCAGCACTGTTCAATCACACTGATCAGCACCTCCAAGCAAGAGCCCTAAATGCTGTTGATGAATTGTCAACCTATCAATCGATCAATCAAAAATGAACACCGGAGCACTCGGTAGATGCTGTTGTCCAGATGTGCCAATCAAAGGCAGTATTTGTCTATATCATCATCTCTCAATCAAAGGCAGTATTTTGTCTATATCATCATCTGTCAGTCAAAGGCAGTATTTTGTCTATCATCATCTGCTAATGAGGAGTTTGTGGTTTGTGTGTATTAGTATAAATAACTACAGTAGATTACATATATTGAAGGGAGTGAAATTAAAGTTATGGACAATTTGGCCCTCAAACACACATATCAACACACTCTCTCACACACACACACACACACACACACACTCTCTCTCTCTCTCTCTCTCTCTCTCTCTCTCTCTCTCTCTCTCTCTCTCTCTCTCTCTCTCTCTCTCTCTCTCTCACACTCACACACACTCTCTCACATACACACACACACTCACTCACATACACACACACACTCACTCTCACATTCACACACACACACACTCACACACACACTCACTCACACATACACACACACACTCACTCTCTCACACACGCACACACACACTCTCACACACGCACACACACACTCTCACACACACACACACACACTCTCACACACACACACACACACACTCACACACACACTCTCTCACATACACACACACACACTCACTCTCACACACACACACACTCACTCTCACACACACACACACACACTCTCACACACGCACACACACACACACACACACTCTCACATACACACACACACACTCTCACACACACACACTCTCACACACTCTCTCTCGCACACACATACACACACACGGCATGGTGGAGTTTACCTTGCATATGCATGTTATCTGGTTTTATTTTGTTCTCTGAAATGCTGAGACATGTGTTTGTTTGTTCCTATTTGGTTGACTGACCATACACACACACACACACATACTATGGTGAAAGCAATGAGGATTTCCCCAACCAGAAGTCAGTATTACCTAAGTGTGTGTGAGTGTGTGTGTGTGAAAGAGAGACATCAGATTGCACACTCTCATGTTAAGTTTGGGCCTGGGTTTGTAGTCACCCGTGGTCATTGTGCTCCACTGTCTTTGTTTGTTTGTTTATGTGTTTGTTTGTGTATATGCATGTGCATGTACTTACGTGTGAGCTGTGTGTGTGTGTGTGTGTGTGTGTGTAAATACTCATGTTTGTGTGTGAGTGTGTACCTGTTTTGTTTTTGTTGACTTGTGGTATATTGTTGGTGTCCGTGTGGTTGTGTATGTGGTTGTGTTTGCTAGCCACTGGAGTGAGTTTGTGCTTGTGCTTGTGTGTCTGTGTGTGTGTGAGAGTGTCTCTTCGTGTGTGTGTGTGATGTCTGATGACACTGGTCGTGACTCTTTCTGATGCCGCTGCTGATTGAGTGAGTGGCTGTTGTAAGTTGGATCTCCCCACACCACACACACACACACACACACTGCAGGTGCTTAGCTGATCTCCCCACACACACACACACACACACACACACACACACTGCAGGTGCCCAGCTGATCTCCCCACACACACACACACACACACACACACTGCAGGTGCCCAGCTGATCTCCCCACACGCACACACACTGCAGGTGCCCAGCTGATCTCCCCACACACACACACACTGCAGGTGCCCAGCTGGAATGAGAACTCTTGTTTAGGCACTCCTAATCCTCCAGGAAGCCATTCCATCTCTCCTTCCATCTCTCCTTCCATCTCTCCACATCTCCTTCAATCTCTTCTTCCATCTCTCTCTCTCTCCATCTCTCCACCTCTCCTTCCACTTCTCATTTCATCCTTTCAATCCTTCTCCCCCTCCCTCCATCATGATAGAAGCCCCGTGAACATGAACGAGCGTGCTTGTCTGTCCAGAGGAGTGTGTATGTGGGTGTGTGTGTGTGTGTGTGTGTGTGTGTATGTATGTCAGGTTAAAAAACATTTTAGGAGAGAAAACTGTGCTACCAGCCGCTGCAATGCATATTAGTGTGTATCTGTTTGTTTGTTTGTTTGTTTGTTTTTTTGTCAAGTTCAATGTTTGTTTCTTGAGGTAAGAGGCAATAAAGAGGAAGTTGAATATTTTTTCACTACTGCACTGCAATGTGTAGCGTCATTACAAGGATCCAATGATTTTGTTCAAGAAAGGCGATACAGGGAGCTTGAAGATCATACACAAACTCTCTCTGTATTCCTTGCTGCTGTGGCCATGCGGAAAAGCACCGTGTTTCATAGCGCGGTGCGGATAATCGTGGAGCTCCGGCTAGTGCTTCCATGGTCCGGGGGCGGGAAGGGAACAGGGAGGAAAGGGTTGCGTCCACCGTTGGAGTAGAAACTGCTTGTTGAGTTGTTGTTACACTTCTTATAGTGTCTGCTGAAGACAATATAGTGCTTAATAAGGCAGCTGCTTCAGTAAGGTTGTTGCTTGAAGTTTGATTTCACATGGTCAGCCATTCAATGATAGCGACACAGTAGACCCTTTCCCACAAAACATGCTCAACTTCCTATTGGATGTGCACAATGACACTCTTCCTGTTTGACGAAAACACCTTCCTGTTCAAGTGAAATCCTCTCACACACATGTGAAATCCTCTCTCACACACATATGAAATCCTCTCACACACACTACTGAAATGCTCTCATACAAACAACTGAAACGCTCACACATACACATATGAAACCAGTTGTGTCTGAAAGCAGTTCACTAGTGTGTATGAGAGATTTTCAGTAGGCTATAATGTGTGAGAGGTTTCACATGTGTGTATGAAAGCGTTTCAGTATAGCGTGTGAGAGGTTTCAGTATAGTGTGTGAGAGGTTTCACGTGTGTATGAAAGCGTTTCAGTTGTGTATATGAGAGCGTTTCACTCATGCGTGTGAGAGGTTTCAGTATAGTGTGTGAGAGGTTTCAGTATAGTGTGTGAGAGGTAATTCTGAATAATGTCCTAAAGGGCCCCTCATAGCCCTGTGTCCATTCATATGCCCCTGACATCAGATGTGCTAATCTGTTTTTGAAACAGGAAGTGCTGACGGAGCCCATGGGTCATTTCCTGTGTGTGTGCATGTGCGTGTGTGTATATATGTGTGTGTGTGTGTGTGCGTGTGCGTGCGTGCGTGCGTGTGTGTGTGTGTGTGCGTGTGTGAGTTGTTGGCCAGAGTGATTGCTGAGTCTAGAGGACAGTTGGAGGACTTTTGTGTGTACTGTAGCCGCCTCAGGCCCCAGTGTAGACAGGGCTCACACAACGAGGAGTCTGTGCACAGTACACCTGACAGGGCTCACACACTGAGGAGTCTGTGCACAGTATACCTGACAGGTGTGTTTTAAAGCAGGACCCCTCAAAGCGCTCACCTGACAGGTGTGTTTTACAGCTTGACCCCTCACCTGACAGGTGTGTTTTACAGCAGGACCCCTCACCTGACAGGTGTGTTTTACAGCAGGACCCCTCAAAGGTAACTGGATCTTCTCCCCTCTCTCCTTTTCTCTCCCCCCTCTCTCTCTCCACTCTCTCTCTCTCCTCTCCTCTCTCTCTCTCTCTCTCTCTCTCTCTCTCTCTCTCTCTCCTCTCTCTCTCTCTCTCTCTCTCTCTCTCTCCTTCTCAGGCGAGCAATGGAAATGACCCGTGGGCAGCGTTCTCCACTAATGCCAACGCGGGGTTCTCCAACAACTGGGCGGCCCAGCCACAGGGCACAGAGACGGGCAGGACCAGCACACACGACCCCTGGGGCTCTGCAGCCCCACCCCACCCACAGGCCTACCAGGGCCCAGGTCAGTCCCACCTGTGTGTGTGTGTGTGTGTGTCGGTGTTTCTGTGTGTTTGGGTTTAAAGAGGTAATGTTTTTACCTCTTTTCATGGTGTGTGTGTGTGTGGTTAAATGGGTTCAGTGAGGTAATGTTTTTCATATAGTGTGGGGGAGGGGGGGGGGGGCTTAATGAGGTAGTGTTACTGTTTATCATAGTGTGTGAGTGTCTATAGTGCTGAGTCACATGGGCAGAGTCATACCGGTGGTTAGGTAAGTTCCTTTGTGGTGAAATCACTGACCAACACACATACACCTACCTGTAGGATTTCTGTTGGATGTCTTTTGCTCAGTTGGCCTTCTATAGAAAGATTCCTCTGTTTAGTTTACTGTTGAGTGCTGTTTATTTTATCCTCCACACACACACACACACACACATGAAAAGAGGAGCAACTGGGAGAGTCCAAAATAACATCCATTCTCTCTTTCCTTCTCTCTCCTGTGTAAAGACATATACCCATATCCCTACCTCATTGACACAGGTATCCTGGAGTTTGCCCGGCCTGTCGTTGTGCTTGAGTTGTGCTTGAGTTGTGCTTGATGTTGACTTCATGGAGGACTAGTCTACTGCATGTGTGTGAGAAAGTGACTGAGAGGACAGAGGTGATGCACTAACTCTGAGCATGCCACTCAACCCTGTTTAATCGGATTAAACCCCTCTCAACCCTGTTACTCAGAGTAGACGTCACCCGACTCAACCCTGTTACTCAGAGTAGACACCACTCAACCCTGTTACGCAGAGTAGACACCACTCAACCCTGTTACGCAGAGTAGACACCACTCAACCCTGTTACGCAGAGTAGACACCACTCAACCCTGTTACGCAGAGTAGACACCACTCAACCCTGTTACGCAGAGTAGACACCACTCAACCCTGTTACGCAGAGTAGACACCACTCAACCCTGTTACGCAGAGTAGACACCACTCAACCTCGTTACTCAGAGTAGACGTTACCCAACTCAACCCCGTTACTCAGAGTAGACGTTACCCAACTCAACCCTGTCAATCAGAGTAGACACCACTCAACCCTGTTACGCAGAGTAGACACCACTCAACCCTGTCAATCAGAGTAGACACCACTCAACCCTGTCAATCAGAGTAGACACCACTCAACCCTGTCAATCAGAGTAGACACCACTCAACCCTGTTACGCAGAGTAGACGTTACCCAACTCAACCCTGTCAATCAGAGTAGACACCACTCAACCCCGTTACTCAGAGTAGTCCTCACCCTGTTACTCAGAGTAGTCCTCACCCTGTTACTCAGAGTAGTCCTCACCCTGTTACTCAGAGTCCTCACCCTGTTCATATCACATCAGTGAAGAGATCAGATCCCACCCTACTCAACCCTGTTTATATGACGTCAGATCACACCCCATTAAGGTTTGAGGTTCTGGGTTTATATGACGTCAGATCACACCCCATTAGGGTTTGAGGTTCTGGGTTTATATGACGTCAGATCACACCCCATTAGGGTTTGAGGTTCTGGGTTTATATGACGTCAGATCACACCCCATTAGGGTTTGAGGTTCTGAGTTTATATGACGTCAGATCACACCTCATTAGGGTTTGAGGTTCTGGGTTTATATCACGTCAGATCACACCCCATTAGGGTTTGAGGTTCTGGGTTTATATGACGTCAGATCACACCCCATTAGGGTTTGAGGTTCTGGGTTGGCCATGAGGATTGTGTGGTTTTGCTGCACATTAAGAGTGTGGTGTGTGTGTGTGTGTGTGTGTGTGTGTGTGTGTGTGTGTGTTTGTTTGTTTGTTTGTTTGTTGTGATTTGTGCCATGTGCTCGTGGTCCTCTGCCTAAGTCTTGGGTACTGATTTAGACCCTCTAAGCCCTTCTACTATGAGGACCTGTGAATGTGTAACCTACATTAAATAGAACTTGCTAAAAGGTTCCTGTGGCTATCAGCACAGTCGGCTATGAGAGGGTGGGATGTTTAGCGAGGGTTTGCCACAGGCTTCCCATGACTGCATGTGTGGACCAGTCTGGAAGGTCACAAAGGCTGTGATGTCTCCGTCTCATTGCTGTGTGGTGTGTCCTTTTTGTCCTCTCTGGGTTCCCGTCTGCCACCAGGAGCAGATGATGACGAGTGGGATGATGAGTGGGATGACAAGTCGACAGGTGGCTACGGCGAATCAGAGGGAGGGGAGGGCGGGGCCATCAACAGAGGAGGGGCCACTGGAACCTCCATGAAAATCAAGTATGTTGTTCTATTTGTTTAGTAGCATAGTTTAATGTCTGCCAATGCCCCCCCCCCCCCCCCCCCACACACATGCACCCACACGCGCACACACACACACACACACACACACACACACACTTTTTTCTTCAAAAATATGATTTATTTTAAATGATTGTGTGTCTGCTAGTTGTTTTTTCCCAATACGCTTTTGTAAGAAGCATGTTTTATTTAAAATGAATGTGTGTGATGTTCTGCAAGCATGTCTGCCAGTGCTTTCCCTAATACACTCAGAGCAAAGATTTTGGGTATGATATGTTGATCCCTTGATGTGAATTGAAGTTGTTTTGAGTTGAGTGTAACCACAGCACCACAACATCAAACTGCTGGCACTTTTGCCTTCTACTTTAGATGATAACTATTCTACTCATACTGTACCCAGACAGCAAACTGTGAAGAACCAGACCCTTTGGTAAGCCATGCCCAGCTCATCCTCAGGTTCTCCAGCCTCTCCTAGTCTGATTCCTGTTGTCTAACTGGTTCTCCAGCCTCTCCTAGTCTGATTCCTGTTGTCTAACTGGTTCTCCAGCTTCTTTAAGTTTGGTTCTTGTTCTCTAGCAGGTTCCCCAGTTTCTCTTATAACCCTTTTCCACTGACAGAGAATTGGTTCTGTTCCCGTTCGCATTTCCACCAAACAAAAAAAACGGTTCAGAACGTGGCACTTTGGTTCAGAGTTGGAACCAAAAAAATATTTTTTCTGTGAACCGGAGTGAGCGTGACATTCTACCATTCAAAGAGAAGAAGGCTAAAAGGAAGAGTTTTCTCTCCCTATCAACCATTGCCATGAGGAAACAAAACTAGGCAACTAGCATTTCAAGGCTGCAATTATCAAGCATTACACAGCTAATGAAGTCATATTGTTATCTCCTGTTACATGCATTGACTCTTGTTTACATGCAACACCCTCTATTGATGACGTATCCTTAATTCCGTTCAAAACTGGTAGAAATGCGAGCTGGTTCACAAGATAGCACCAAGGTTCAAGAACAGATTCTCTGTTGGTCGAAAAACACCCTAAGTCTGGTTATTGTTCTCTAGCAGGTTTGTCAGCCTCTCTAAGTCTGGTTCTTGTACTCAAACAGGTTCCATAGCTTCTCCAAGTCTGGTTCTTGTTTTCTGACTGGTTCCTCAGCCTCTCCAAGTCTGGTTCTTGTTTTCTGACAGGTTCTCCAGCTTCTCTAGTTTGGTTCTTGTATTCCAACAGGTTCCCTAGCTGTTCTAAGTCTGATTCTTGTTCTCCAACAGGTTCCCGAGCTTCTCTAAGTCTGGCCCTGAGCTGTATCTTCTCTCCAAACCTGCACCCAAAGGCAAGGACAGACTGCTAATCTACGTAAGTTTCCCATGTGTCCAACCCTGCTGCCTCTCTGACACCATTCTCTTGATAAGCGCTACATCCGTATTCACTTACGTATTCAGTTACTGCCCAACCCTGATGAATCTGCATGTAATCTCCCCCTGCTGGTCTACTGTGGTATTGATGTAAAGACCCCCTGCTGGTCTACTGTACATGTGAAGGCCCCCTGCTGGTCTACTTTGGTACTGACGTAATCTCTCCCTGCTGGTCTACTGTACATGTAAAGGCCCCCTGCTGGTCTACTGTGGTGTTGACGTAAAGACCCCCTGCAGGTCTACTGTGGTGTTGACGTAATCTCCCCCTGCTGGTCTACTGTGGTACTGACGTAATCTCCCCCTGCTGGTCTACTGTTGTATTGACGTAATGTCCCCCTGCTGGTCAACTTTGGTATTAGCTCTAATCTGGCTTGCATAAATCTGTGATGTTGGTGTGTGTATTGATCTGAGTGGTGTGTGTGTGTGTGTGTGTGTGTGCGTGCGTGTGCGTGTTTCCTTGCCGTCTTACTGCAGATGGGAGAGGTTGGTCCCATCTGGTCGTACCCCGAGGCTGCGCTGGACTGTGTTGTTGCGGACCCTAAGAAAGGCACCAAGATGTACGGCCTTAAGAGCTACATCGAGTACCAGGTCTCCCCCAATGTGAGTTCCACGCTGTAGATGTTTGGACCAATCAGTAGGCTCTCAGTAGGACAGGGCGGAGCCTCTAACCCAGGGCTGCCCAATAGACCTCTAGAGTTGGCCTACAAAAAAGCTACCATCTTTGCCCATATAAGGAGACCTGGTTTCTTGCGATTTTTCTTATGAGAAAATAACATGGGGATTTTGAATTATTGCACCTGTTAAACAAAATTATTTGTATTCATATTTTGTTAATTACTTATGTGTATTAATATTGTATGAATATTTATTTTATTATTCCTTAATATGTGTTCAACTTCAAATGTATGGAAACACATTGTGTTGCACAATTAATTTCAGAAAAAAATGGTTCCCATTTAACTGTCAGAAAAAAGAATGTTCAGAAGAGTGTGTCAATTTTATGTTCTATATTAATTATTAATTCATATTGATGCAAATAACTTTCTTCCAAGACATAGAATTGTCATATTTTTTTCAAGATTTTGATTGCTTCAGATACACAGTATATTTGTACTCCTTAAAACAGCCATATCATTTCATGATATTAATAAGAGTAGGCTAGTGTAGCCACAGCACAAAGACGAGCACAGTAAAGAGTGTTAGTGTTATGGGTGAAGTGGTGTTTTTTTACATTTCTTAAAATTTGTCTATCGTTTATAGACTGTTAATTTTGTACAAATGTGCAGTACATTTCAGTGTAATGGTCCACGACTTGAACATTTTCAACAAATTCCTTGAATTTCCCCTTGGGGATCAATAAAGTATCTATCTATCTATCTATCTATCTATCTATCATTTAGTTCTGGCCCTCGGCCCTCCACCCCCATTAATTTCTGACCCTTGAACTTGACTTTGAGGGGGAAGAATTTGAGCACCCCTGCTCTAACCTCTCTTCCTGTTTCTAGACCACCAACAGACCTGTCAATCACAGATACAAGCATTTCGATTGGCTGTATGAGAGGCTTCTGGATAAGTTTGGTTCAGCAGTCCCCATCCCATCTCTCCCTGATAAACAGGTGACAGGTACAGTAAGCTCGCCATTCTGGCATACAAGTACACCTTGACACACTCACACACTCTTATTCACGGTGCATGTAAAACACTTACTTCTTACTGTACCCCCCCCCCTTCTCTCTCTCTCCACTTCTCTCCTTCCCTCTCTCTGTCCATCTCTCCCCTTCTCTCTCTCTCTCTCTCTCTCTCTCTCCTTCCCTCTCTCTCTCCATCTCTCCCCTGCTCTCTCTCCCTCTCTCCACTTTTCTCCCTCCCTCTCTCCCACCGTCTCTCCCCTTCTCTCTCTCCCTCCATCCCCCTCTCCTAGGGCGTTTTGAAGAGGAGTTTATTAAGATGCGGATGGAGAGGCTGCAGGGCTGGATGACGCGCATGTGCCGACACCCTGTCATCGCCACCAGCGAGGTCTTCCAGCTCTTCCTGTCCTACAAGGACGAGAAGGTTCCCTTACTTCTTATGTCAATTATTACCAGGGCCAGTCTCCCCAGAGAAACTAGGGCTTAAGTGTCTTGCTCAAGGCCACGACAGTGGCAGCAGGGAACTGAAGCCACAACTTTTCTAGCTACTGCATGCTAGCACATGCTAGCTACACTACCACACTACTCCATGCTAGCCCAACTCCTTAGCCACTACACTACCACACTACTGCATGCTAGCCCAGCTCCTTAACCGCTACACTACTACTGCATGCTAGCCCAGCTCCTTAACCATTATGCTACCACTGGCCATTGGTGTTGTATTAATAGTGTGACGACCTCTCCCAACAGGACTGGAAGATGGGGAAGAGGAAAGCAGAGAAGGACGAGGCGGTGGGCGCCATGATCTTCTCCACCATCGACCCCGAGGGTCTGCCTGATCTGGACCCTATTGATGTGTGAGTGACAGTACTGCTAGAGTGGTTGTTATTGATGTGTGAGTGACAGTACTGCTAGAGTGGTTGTTATTGATGTGTGAGTGACAGTACTGCTAGAGTGGTTGTTATTGATGTGTGAGTGACAGTACTGCTAGAGTGGTTGTGCCAGGTCAGGTGCAGAACAAAGTGAGCATGTAGCATTCCCTCTTCCTTTGAGTGACCAGAGCTGCCAGTGGGACCTACTGACTGTGTGTGTGTGCATGTGTATGTCAAACATGTTTGCAGTTTGTGAGCAGTTTAATAGGTTTACTAAAGTGATGGATAGCCAATTGAAGGAAGGCTCTTCTGACTGTGTGTGTGTGTGTGTGTGTGTGTGTGTGTGTAGAGAACATAAGTGTGAGCAGTTTACCAGGTTTACTAGGGCGATGGATGATGGTGTGAAAGACCTACTGACAGTTGGACAGGAGCACTGGAAGAGATGTACAGGACGTGAGTAAACAACAAACAAACAAACATCTCAACAAAACAAACAACAAACAATGTGCAAGACAAGTAAAGCAGTAACAGTTTGCAACTTTCGCTATTAGAACATTTCTAATAACTCCAGCAGTGTAATAAGAACAGCTCTGATAACTCCAGCAGTACTGACAGCAGTGTAATAAGAACAGTGTAATAAGAACAGCTCTGATAACTCAGCAGTGTAATAAGAACAGCTCTGATAACTCCAGCAGTACTGACAGCAGTGTAGTAAGCCACACCAGCCAGCCGATTCAGTCTCAAATGGGTGCAGGAAACAGAGTATCTTTGTGTGTGTGTGTGTGTGTGTTTGATTTGCTTTGGTTCTGTTACTTTTCCAGCCCTGCCTAAAGAGTACCAGCGGATTGGAAAGGCCTTCCAGAACCTCTCATCAGTCTTCAACACCAGTGGATATGAAGGTAAACTCACACACACTCATATATACTAAACCACACACCTGCACACACACACACCCTCACACATAGTTACACGACATCCTCAAACCCCACACAACCTCTCACACCCATGCTGTTAGACTACACAGTGTTCAGGTACTACACCACACACACACACACACACACACCCTCATATACTACACCACACACACATACACCCTCATATATACTACATCACACACTCACACCCATGCTGTTAGACTACACAGTGTTCAGGTACTACACCACACACACACACCCTCATATATACTACACCACACTGACACATACACCCTCATATATACTACACCACACACACACACACACACACATACATACACCCTCATATATACTACACCACACACTCACACCCATGCTGTTAGACTACACAGTGCTCAGGTTAAGGTGGTATTTTGTGTGTTAGTTCATGTGCTTCCCTTCCTGTGCTTAGGGGAGGCCACTCTGACTGATGCGCTGACACAAGCAGGGAAGACCTATGAGGATATCGCTCTGATGGTGGCCGAGCAGGTAGGACACAGGACTCCCAAACTGTAGCGCCCACTCAGGGTTTCCGTTGTCCGGTAATTGCCGGACATTGGCCGAAAAAAAAAATGAAATGTCCGACAAAATTAAATCTCTCCGGTCAAATTGTCCGATTGAAATTGGCTAATAATCCCGTCCCCTAACGCAATCTGAATTTGAGAATAAGCCTTAATATGTAAGCCTATATTCTACGTCCTCTGGCTATGTTTTTAAATGAACAGGCTCTACCGTTTGAAAAGTAAGCTATTAAACAACACGCATAGCCTATGCTGCATTTCAAGTAGGAAGCGCACGCGGCTTAAAACGTCCATGTTAAACAACGAACAAATGAGTGAGGCGGTTCAAACATGGCCAGGCCCAGGCAGAATAGCCTTAAACGTTTTTTCAGAGGCCAGACGCGATGGATGATGATAAATTGGTAACGTCTGAAGCCTCAGATGTCCGGTCAACTCCACCACCACCAGATAAAAAGCAGAAGTGTCGGGCGTATCTGTCGGAATCAGTGACCTTGGAAGTGGAGTTGCGGGGGGTGCGGCCGCTCCAAGACACTGTCATTCTCCGTGTACATTGGACATGCAAAGTGTTCTTTACCCAAAGCATACAGTAGGCCTATGCATTCTCTGTCTATGATCTGCAGGGTTAGGGCCTCCTCGACGAGGAGATTACTGGTCCGCGGATAGTTTTTGGCACAATTAAACGGTATTATTGAACCGCGGCCGAAAGAAAAAGAAACTAAACATTTCCCAGAATAGGAAACATTTCTTAATTTATTGTTATCAAATAAAGAGGCATAGCATTAGGGGGTAGTGGTGTGAGCGCTCATTCTTGTGTGTGCGCATCTGTGTAAGTTAAACAGTCACCACTGGAGATAACGTGAGTAGCAGCAACAAACAACGTAGCCTTTTTAAAACAATGAACGAAGCGGACTCTTGCTGTCCATGAAAATATACTGGATAGATCTTGTTAGGCATGTTTAAGTTAGGCTAATGAACATGTTGCATTCTATACAGCCTGATTATGTCATTCTTTAAGCTACATAGCCTGTCTCCAGTTTTCCTCAATTTGACTAATTAGGAAGGGATAATAGGATATTTGACCGGCATATCATCAAAATGTCCGGAAAACGAAACCTCTCCCGGCACCATTTTTTTCTAGCGGAAAATCTGCACCCACTAGGCAGGAGGAGGATGTCATAACACGTCCTCTTTTGGAGCATGGTTTTGTTGAGTACTGAGAGACCTTTTTTTTGCTGAGCAAAGACCCAAGTGATAGTTCATTTACTTTATTTGTCCTGAAGGAATTATTCATGGAGATAGTAATGTTAGGCTCAGAGGGTGTTATTCTCTTTTAACACTCCTATCTTGAATTTCCCCTTGGGGATCAATAAAATATCTATCTATCTGTCTATCTATCTATCATATCTATCTATCTATCTATCTATCTATCTATCTAATGAGGCAGCCATGTTAGGCTCAGAGGGTGTTATTCTCTTTTAACACTCCTATCGATGTGACAACAGCCATCGATAACTTGTTATAACTCTCTAACAAACAGTGGTATTAAGCTGTAATGTAATGTTTGGGGCAGCCTTGGCCTACTGGTTAGCGCTTCGGACTTGTAACTGTAGGCACGGCTGAAGTGCCCTTGAGCAAGGCACCTAACCCCTCAATGCTCCCCGAGCGCCGCTGTTGTAGCAGGCAGCTCACTACACCGGGATTAGTGTGTGCTTCACCTCACTGTGTGCTCACTGTGTGCAGTGTGTTTCACTAATTCATGGATTGGGATAAATGCAGAGACCAAATTTCCCTCACGGGATCAAAAGAGTATATATACTTATACTTATATACTTAATAGCACATAATAACAATCTCAGACAACACAACCATCGATAACTTGTGATCACTCTCTCTCAAACAGTGGTATTAAGCTGCAATAGCACATAATAACGCCTTGTATTACTGCTCTGTTTGGTGTTTAAGCAGTTCCCTAGAGGAGCATGGTCCTGGTAAGCATTTAGCAATATCTAAACACATGATGTGGCTGGACTGTGGCTGAGATGCGGGGCCCTACTTTTAATGGTGGGCAAAGTGCAAAGTCTATCAACAGGTTCTCGTGCGTGAACTGGAGCTATCCTGTGGCATGTGGGCGCATTGAGCTGACTCATCAATATTTACACTTAAGGTCTTGCCCATGATTTTAAATGAGGAAATAGATTTTGCCTAATTATTAATTTAGATTAAGAGTTACATTGAGACTTAGCACTTTGCCCATCTTTCAAATGAGGTCCCTTAATGTCTACACTTTACAAAAGGTGATGTGAGTTGTCTTTCCCCATTATTAGATATCAGACATGACCCGATGACTCGATATCAAGCTCATTTAGCTTTATGAGCTGTTGTCTGTAGCGTTGTTTCACCATGCTGAATTGCACATAGATGCAGAGTTGTATATAAATATATAGAACTGTAGCATAGTTTCACCATGCTGGATTGCACATAGATGCAGAGTTGTACATAAATACTGTATATAGAACTGTAGCGTAGTTTCACCATGCTGGATTGCACATAGATGCATAGTTGTACATAAATATATATAGAACTGTAGAATTGACCTGGGCAGCCAGTGCTCAGGCAGTAAGTCAGATATCCCCTTCCCCCTCTGCAGAGGACTCATGTTCCAACTCTATTACTGACTTCATTAGCCATCATTAGCCTCCTCCCCATACTGTATACTGTTAGCCATCATTAGCCTCCTCGCCATACTGTATACTGTTAGCCATCATTAGCCTCCTCCCCATACTGTATACTGTTAGCCATCATTAGCCTCCTCGCCATACTGTATACTGTTAGCCATCATTAGCCTCCTCCCCATACTGTATACTGTTAGCCATCATTAGCCTCCTCCCCATACTGTATACTGTTAGCCATCATTAGCCTCCTCGCCATACTGTATACTGTTAGCCATCATTAGCCTCCTCTCCATACTGTATACTGTTAGCCGTCATTAGCCTCCTCCCCATACTATATACTGTGCTGTTAGCCTCCTCGCCATACTATATACTGTTAGCCATCATTAGCCTCCTCTCCATACTGTATACTGACCTCATTAGCCATCATTAGCCTCCTCTCCATACTGTATACTGTGCTGTTAGCCATCATTAGCCTCCTCCCCATACTATATACTGTGCTGTTAGCCATCATTAGCCTCCTCTCCATACTGTATACTGTGCTGTTAGCCATCATTAGCCTCCTCTCTGTACACTGTTAGCCATCATTAGCCTCCCCGCCATACTATGTGCTGTTAGCCATCATTAGCCTCCTCTCTATACTGTATACTGTGCTGTTAGCCATCATTAGCCTCCTCTCCATACTGTATACTGTGCTGTTAGCCATCATTAGCCTCCTCTCTGTACACTGTTAGCCATCATTAGCCTCCTCTCCCTACTGTATACTGTTAGCCATCATTAGCCTCCTCTCCATGCTGTATGCTGTTAGCCATCATTAGCCTCCCTCATGGGCCATACTGTGTAGTGTACAGTGTGGACAATCATACCCATGGTTTAGTCACTTGTGATGTTTCTTGGCTGCCGACCTGTTTGGCTCCCTCATCTGGATGTTTTCTCATTCTGTCATTCTGCTTGAAAGCGGAAGTTTTTCCTCTTCCATAAATTTCTACAAATCTCTTAAATGATTATGTTGAGTAGCTTGTGATTTGAGTTTTGAGTTCTGTGTGTGTGTGTTGGGTGTGATCTCACCTCACTATGTTTTCACCATCAGCCCAAAAAAGACCTGCACTATCTCATGGAGACCAACAACGAGTACAAGGGACTTCTGGGATGCTTCCCCGACACCATCGGAGTCCACAAGGTATGCCATAAACAGGAAATAGGGTTGCAGGCCCTAAATGACACAAGGTACTCCGTAAACAGGAAATGCTTAGCGGGCCCTAATGCTAGCCGACAAGGTGCACCCTCATCATGGAAGAATAGTCCAACTCCAACTTCGGGCCCTGATGTCAGAACATGTCTGAAGTACTTGAGGAAACACTTCAACTTTTTAGGAGATAAGCTTATTTGCTGTCTACCCCAGAATTAGAAAAGAGGCTCTGTGCATGCAACATCCTAGTCTGACACAGTTAGCCTAACTTAGCACGATTCACTGGAAGTGGGTTAAACCAGTTAGCCTATTACTAGTGAGCCTATAGCTAAAAGGAAGCTAGCAAATAAGCTTTCCCAAAAAGTTGGCATGTTCCTTTAGATTAGATTAGATTAGATTCAACTGTATTTTCATTGTGCAGAGTACAAGTACAAAGACAATGAAAAAAACAGACCACTTGCTAGAAAACCAGACCACTTGCTAGATAGTACAGTACGCTCTCAGTTCTCCATGTGAGTGTGTTAAACCTGTGATGTTCTCCTTGTGAGTGGTGTTAAACCTGTGGCCACTCGTCTGTTTCTCAGTCTGCCATAGAGAAAGTGAAAGAAGGGGACAAACTGGTGGCCACCAGTAAAATCACACCTGGCGACAAGATCACCATGGCCAAGAGAGCAAGCACCATGTCATACGCATTACAAGGTACGAGGCTAACAGCTACTCTATACACGACACTAACAGCTACTCTATACACTGTCATACGCATTACAAGGTACGAGGCTAACAGCTACTCTATACACTGATAGTTGTTGAGAACCATGTCATACCCCTTACAAGGTATGAGGCTAATAGTTGATGAGAACCATGTCATACGCATTACAAGGTATGAGGCTAACGGCCACTGTATGCATTATGTCATACGCATTACAAGGGTAATAGCTACTGAGCACGATGTCATGCGCATTACGAGCTTTCACATCACAAGGTACAAAGTGCAACTTTTACATTCTGGAGACATTTTAAGATTCTAGTTTTACAAGGTACATGTTTTACAAGAGAGCACCAGGTGTAAGTTTGACATCCTAGTTGGCACCATATCGTACCTCATTCACACACGGCATGAGCTCCGTAGGTGGGGGTGGGAGGGTGCTTGTGTCATTTGGGAGCAGGAAGTACTCTGAACGTAGATTCTGGACCTATGACTGAATGATTGAGGCTTGAAATGTGCACTTCTGTGAACAGTGGTGTTTTAAAACCTGTTTACAAACAGGTCAGTAAATCTCTGCCTAGCTGGTAAAAAGGTCACTGTTCTATTTTTCTGCATTACGATATGATTTACATAATCCTCTCCCTGAAAAGAGGAAACGCTGAAGTCTAGACGGCTCTTATAATGTGCCGTAGAAGCGCTGAAGTCTAGACGGCTCTTATAATGTGCCGTAGAAACGCTGAAGTCTAGACGCCAATCATTCAGGCTTCCCTCTAAATTCTCACACTGTTCCTCTTCACAGCTGAGATGAATCATTTCCACAGCAACCGTATCTATGACTACAACCGTGTGATGAGGTTGTACCTGGAGGAGCAGGTGAAGTTCTATGAAACGGTAAGATCATAACATTACCGATTGGCATCCTACATCAGCCTGTCACGGCCAGTGGCCAGACTAGATCAGTTATTCACACCTGTGAGCCTGTAATTCGGACGTGTGAAACTTGCTTTTAGACATCATGAGCTAATCTGCATACTGTAATGTGTGCGACTAGCAAAATATTTAGCAGCTAAAAATGTTCCTTAGATATATTTTAGTTTCATGTGTGTGTCTGGCATGGTTGTTTTTAGTTGTGTGTTGAGTTGTCTCTCCTCATCTCACACAAGCTCGTCTCATCCTTTAGATCGCTGAGAAGCTGAAGCATGCGCACAGCCAGTTTACCGCCATGTGAGAGAGATCACTGAAGCCAACCGACCACAGCACTAAACATGTCTCTTCATCGCTCGCTCTCTCTCTCTCTCTCCCTCCCTCCCTCTCTCCCTCTCTCTCTCTCCCTCCCTCTCTCTCTCGCTCTCTCTCTCTCTCTCTCTCTGCTCTCTTCCATCTGCATCTCTCCCTCCGCCTCTCTCAGTGGCGCCAAATCAGGTTTTTTATACACACACACACACACACACACTGACCCTTGGCTCTTAGGATGCCGTGAGGTGAGTGGATAGTGTGTGTGTGTGTGTGTGTATGTGTTGGGTGGGAGCGCGCGCAGTGACCAATGAAAGTAGCTACTGCAGGACCACAAGCCAATAAGCCAATGAGCATGAGTCCCCCTGAAGCCAGCAGCACTCACTCAGGATCTGTTCAGGGGCGCTGTGGTCACCTGTGGTCACTCTCCTGCAGTAGCTTGCGGCCATGGCTCTGTTAGAGGGAACGGTATAGTGGGATTCAGGGCAAAGGCGCCACCTGCTGCCCGCCCACTCAAACCAGAGCTAGCCAATCACCTGCTGCCCGCCCATTCAAACCAGAGCTAGCCAATCACCTCGTCTTCTCTTTCACCCTCAGCTAATGAGATGATGCCACACCCTTTAGGTCCAGGACCTGCGCTAGCCAATCCCTTGCTCTGGTTTACGCTCAGCCAATGAGACTCTCAGATGGGTGGTCCTACTGAGACTAAGGAAGTGTGTGTGTGTGTGTGTGTGGAGGCTGAGACCTCTCACTCCAGTGCCTTTGCTGATGCTTTCACCGCCGCACTTTAATGCTTCTTCTTTTTAATTTAATTAAAACACTTTAATTAAGCGTTTCTGTCCATGCACAGCCATACCAATACTGACACACACATATGAACACAGAGTATGACATGCAGCACACACACACACACACACACACACATATGATCAAAGTATGAAATGCAGCACACACACACACACACACACACATATGATCACAGTATGAAATGCAGCACACACACACACACACACACACACACATATGATCACAGTATGAAATGCAGCACACACACACACACACACACTCTGCAGGGGGCTGGTCCTTTTGTTTGCTTTCATTTTGTTTAGTTTTGTTTTGTATAATGTTGTTTTTGTTTAGTGTTATTTTGTTTTGTAGTGTTGTTTTTGTTTAGTGTTATTTTGTTTTGTATAATGTTGTTTTTGTTTAGTGTTATTTTGTTTTGTTTGGTCTATACATTGTAAATGGCAGCCATGTGTTTTCCCAGAGTGGAACAAGGAGTGCCAAATCATTTCTCTCCCTCTCTATGCACATCCTTTCTTTCTTACCTTTTTTATCCCCCTCTTCTTCCGCTTGTCTTCTGGTCCCCATATGAGGATGCATCCCGTTTATAAATAGCGCTCCTCTTCACCCGGTGCATGTGCTTCAGTCGTTGATATCATATTTTATGTATAGTTAATATTTACATACCAGATGACAAATATGGACACAAGAGAAAATTGCAATGATTTAATAAACTCTGATTTGTAAAACATTCTTTCTGGTTATGTTTCTTGTGTAAGTGTGGTGTGTGTGTGTATGCAAATATTGTGTGTGTTTATATCTGTATAGGTGTGTGTGTGTTTATATCTGTATGGGTGTGTGTGTGTGTTTTCTGTTAGAATGAGCATATTTGTGGTGTGTGTGTGTGTGTAGGTGGTTATTTGTGGTGTGTGTGTGTGTGTGTGTGTGTGTAGGCGGTTATTTGTGGTGTGTGTGTGTGTGTGTAGGGGGTTATTTGTGGTGTGTGTGTGTGTGTGTAGGGGGGTATTTGTGGTGTGTGTGTGTGTAGGGGGTTATTTGTGGTGTGTGTGTGTAGGGGGGTATTTGTGGTGTGTGTGTGTGTAGGGGGGTATTTGTGGTGTGTGTGTGTGTGTGTGTGTTTAGGGGGTTATTTGTGGTGTGTGTGTAGGGGGTTATTTGTGGTGTGTGTGTGTGTGTGTAGGGGGGTATTTGTGGTGTGTGTGTGTGTGTGTAGGGGGTTATTTGTGGTGTGTGTGTGTTTAGGGGGGTATTTGTGGTGTGTGTGTGTGTGTAGGGGGTTATTTGTGGTGTGTGTGTGTTTAGGGGGGTATTTGTGGTGTGTGTGTGTAGGGGTTATTTGTGGTGTGTGTGTGTGTAGGGGGGTATTTGTGGTGTGTGTGTGTGTAGGGGGGTATTTGTGGTGTGTGTGTGTGTGTAGGGGGGTATTTGTGGTGTGTGTGTGTAGGGGGGTATTTGTGGTGTGTGTGTGTGTGTAGGGGGTTATTTGTGGTGTGTGTGTGTGTGTGTAGGGGGGTATTTGTGGTGTGTGTGTGTAGGGGGGTATTTGTGGTGTGTGTGTGTGTGTAGGGGGTTATTTGTGGTGTGTGTGTGTGTGTGTAGGGGGGTATTTGTGGTGTGTGTGTGTGTAGGGGGGTATTTGTGGTGTGTGTGTGTGTGTAGGGGGGTATTTGTGGTGTGTGTGTGTGTAGGGGGGTATTTGTGGTGTGTGTGTGTGTAGGGGGTTATTTGTGGTGTGTGTGTGTATGTGTAGGGAGTTATTTGTGGTATGTGTGTGTGTAGGGGGTTATTTGTGGTGTGTGTGTGTGTGTGTAGGGAGTTATTTGTGGTGTGTATGTGTGTGTGTAGGGGGTTATTTGTGGTGTGTGTGTGTGTGTGTAGGGAGTTATTTGTGGTGTGTGTGTGTGTGTGTGTAGGGAGTTATTTGTGGTGTGTATGTGTGTGTGTAGGGGGTTATTTGTGGTGTGTGTGTGTGTGTGTGTAGGGAGTTATTTGTGGTGTGTATGTGTGTGTGTAGGGGGTTATTTGTGGTGTGTGTGTGTAGGGAGTTATTTGTGGTGTGTATGTGTGTAGGGGGTTAAATCCACAGTGAGTCTCTTCTTCCTGGTGACAGCTGTGCTGAACAGTTCAGGCATAAGAATGAGTGCTATGACAAAGCACACTCTGTTCTGCAGGCTTATAAGAGTGTGTGTGTGTCTTAAGAGAGAGAGAACATGTGTATGTTTGTGCATGTGTGACAACCTCAAGAAGATTCTGCATGCCATCTCGAATCAACTTTTATTTTAAAAACTTCTGTCCCAAAGAACCCAGTAGTGTAGCGTAGCCTGGGTCACAAACACAACCCAGTAGCGTAACATATCCTAGCCTAGCATAGCGTAGCCTGGGTCACAAACACAACCCAGTAGCGTAGCATATCCTAGCCTAGCATAGCGTAGCCTGGGTCACAAACACAACCTGGCTTACATTGCTGCTCTTAGTTACAGTAATCAGAAGACCTTAACAACAACAACAACATTAACACCCACAGACATACTGTACACTACTCACTGTACATGTCAAACTCACTCTTAATACGTCATGTTCCATGACCTATAGGATTGGTTCTGCCACAAGAGCGTTCTTCGTGGAGTTCCAAGGAATCCTGTCTCTTAATCCCCTGGAGTGTGTGTCTGAGCAGAAGGCTGTGTACGTGTGTGTGTGAGTGTGTGTGTGTGGCACAGTACATGAGAATATGGTTGGGTCATACCTGGCGGCTTTGATGATGGAGTCTGTCAGAGGAGTGTGAACCGGACCTAAATCAGGACCCACTCTAGAACAGACAGGAACCTAATCAGGACCCACTCTAGAATAGATCGGACTTCAACCAGCATCCGATCTAGAACAAACAGGAACCTAATCAGGACCCACTCTAGAATACATCGGACTTCAACCAGGATCCGATCTAGAACAAACCGGAACCTAACCAGGACCCACTCTAGAACAGATCCACACCAGGTCAGCTTGGTTCTGGTCAGGGTCTGGGCCGGCCTTTAGATCCTCGAGTGTGCATTTTTATACAGTACGTCGAGTGTGTGTGTGAATTTCTGTATGGTAGTCCATATGTGATTGTGAGTGTGTGTGTGTGTGTGTGAAAAAGTGTGTGCACTTTGGTTCAGTAGTCTGTTTGTGTATGTACTTCTGTACAGCAGTCCAAGTGTGTGTGTGTGTGCGCACACTTTCTTCACAGTATTCCATGTGTGTGTGCTTCTTTAAAGTAGTCCAAGAATGTGTGTGTGTGTGTGTGTGTGTGTGTGTACGTGCACACTTTTTTCAGCATTCCGTGTGTGTGTGCTTCTTTAAAGTAGTCCAATAGTGTGTGTGTGGCACAGCACATGGACATAGGGCTGTAAGGGGATGTGGTCAGGTGCAGTCTGAAGGTGCTCTCTGTCAGGTGGTCAGGTGCGGTCGGTGTGTGTGGTCAGGTGCAGTCTGAAGGTGCTCTCTGTCAGGTGGTCAGGTGTGGTCGGTGTGTATGGTCAGGTGCGGTCAGTGTGTGTGGTCAGGTGCAGTCTGAAGGTGCTCTCTGTCAGGTGGTCAGGTGTGGTCGGTGTGTATGGTCAGGTGCGGTCGGTGTGTGTGGTCAGGTGCAGTCTGAAGGTGCTCTCTGTCAGGTGGTCAGGTGCGGTCGGTGTGTGTGGTCAGGTGGTCAGGTGCGGTCGTTATGTGTGGTCAGGTGCAGTCTGAAGTTCTCTATCAGGTGGTCAGGTGTGGTCGGTGTGTATGGTCAGGTGCGGTCGTGTGTGTGGTCAGGTGCAGTCTGAAGGTGCTCTCTGTCAGGTGCGGTCGGTGTGTGTGGTCAGGTGCAGTCTGCAGGTGTTCTCTATCAGATGGTCAGGTGTGTGTGGTCAGGTGCGGTCTGAAGGTGCTCTCGTGTCAGGTGGTCAGGTGCAGTCGGTGTGTGTGGTCAGGGGGACAGGTGTGGTCGGTGTGTATGGTCAGGTGCAGTCTGAAGGTGTTCTCTTGTCAGGTGGTCAGGTGCAGTCTGTGTGTATGGTCAGGGGGACAGGTGAGGTCGGTGTGTATGGTCAGGTGCAGTCTGTGTGTGTGGTCAGGTGCGGTCTGAAGGTGTTCTCTTGTCAGGTGGTCAAGTGCAGTCTGTGTGTGTGGTCAGGGGGACAGGTGCAGTCTGTGTGTGTGGTCAGGGGGACAGGTGCAGTCGGTGTGTGTGGTCAGGGGGACAGGTGAGGTCTGTGTGTGTGGTCAGGGGGACAGGTGTGGTCAGGGGGACAGGTGCGGTCTGAAGGTCCGTGGGCGGATCATCATGCTGACCCTGCGGAGGGAGTAGTAGTCAGAGTCCTTCCAGGTGAACCACACGATCCCGTCTGGACCCAGTGGGTTCTTCGCTTTAGGAGAGTACCGCCCTCCCTGTACAAACACACACACACACACACGTTTTAGAAGAGTACCGCCGCCCTGTCCAAACACACACAGACTGATATAGCATTCATCCCTTATTACACACAAACACACACACACACACACAGACTGATATAGCATTCATCCCTCATCACAGACAGTTAGGAGTGTGTGTTTGTAACAGTGTGCTACAGACTGTGTGTCACTCTGTGACTGACTTGAATGAATCACCATTGTGTGTGTGTGTGTGTGTGTGTGTGTGTATGTGTGTTTAGAGAAAAAGTGCTCAAGTTCTTCCCAATAAAGGGCCAAACTATAATTTGAGTGGAGGGCCGTGGATCAAAAATAAGCATTGATGTTGTTACTTGACATTAAATTGAAATGGATCATATTTTTGTTGAATTGAGCTTTTATGTTGTTTCTTTACATTAAATTGAAATGTATCATATTTTTAATATTACTGATATTACCGATTTTTGTCGGTATGCCGCTGCCTCAGACAGCAGTCCATGGAGACCCAGCTACTCACTCGTGTCGTGGGCTAGGAGTGTGTGTGTGTGTGTGAGAGTATAACTGCATGAAGCTGACGATGCACACACACACACAGACACACACACACACACACACACACACACACACAGATTCTGTGAACAGTATGAATCACTGGGAGGATTTCATTTGTTTTAAAAACCTGCTGAGTCAGCTTCCCCTGAAGAACTCTGAGGAATGTTCAGTAAAACACAGGCACAGGAAGTCAGCACTTTAGCCCTCGCTAAAATATTAGTGCTTATCAGCGTATACTGCCCTGGCCTTCCTTACACACACACACACACGCACACAGACATACATACACAGACACTGTGTCTCCTCGTCTGACCAGCCTGCCTGTCTGGTAACACACACACACTCGCACGCCTGGTCCACATCATACTCCTGTCTGGTCTATGTGTGATGTTTGTTTGTATTTGTTGTGGCAACATAGAGTGAGATTTTCCTCTCTGTCCTCATCAGAGCGATTAGATCCATCTGATGTTCAAGGTTAACATCAGCAGATACGGCCTCAAAATAAACTACACACTCTCTCTCTCTCTCCGTCTCTACTCATCAAAATAAACTACACACACTCTCTCTCTCTCCGTCTCTACTCATCAAAATAAACTACACACACTCTCTCTCTCTCCGTCTCTACTCATCTGAGTAAGCTACTCTCTCTCTTTCTCTACTCCTCTAATAAAACTACTACTCTCTACTTTGAGTAAACTACTCTATCTCTCCTCCTCTGAGTAAACTACTCTCTCCTCTGAGTAAACTACTACTCTCTACTTTGAGT